>NW_014040053.1:19308-30118 GCF_001186125.1 Sphaeroforma arctica JP610
GGGGGCGTTAGAACTAGCTACTTTTGGGCCAGGACACATTGCGTAAAGGGTTCCATCCGATGATGAGTATTGATGCGAAGTACCCATGGGACCATATTCAGGTGGACTATATCCCAATGCCGGTGACATCCTCCCGACAGAATAAATTTGTCTTACATGTGTTAGACGTCGCATCTGGATACTCGATATTACGCGCCACAACCGACAAGACTAAGGAAACAACCGCTCAATTGATACTGGCCATCTTCGGTGAACATGGATTCCCACGCAAGTTGCAGACCGATCTGAGAACGGAGTTTACTAATAACATGGTAGCTCTTATTGTCAAAGAAGTGGGTATACTCCATAAGATCTCACCACCATACAGACCGCAAGTACTGGGTGCAACAGAACTTCGTCCCGACAGAATAAATTTGTCTTATATGTGTTAGACGTCGCATCCGGATACTCGATATTACGCGCCACAGCCGATAAGACTAAGGAAACAACCGCTCAAATGTTACTGGCCATCTTCGGTAAACATGGATTACCATGCAAGTTGCAGACCGATCTGGGGACGGAGTTTACTAATTACATGGTAGCTCTTATTGTCAAAGAAGTGGGTATACTCCATAAGATCTCACCACCATACAGACCGCAAGTACTGGGTGCAACAGAACGTCGACACAAGAAGATAACACGCTCTATACGCAACTGCTGGAGGCAGTACCTCAGGCATGGGACGAACGGCTACCTTCTATCGTGCCTTACCAGAATTTGTGTATCTCCCGACGACACAAAAGCGCGTCGTTTAGCGTATATTTCGGCCGCCGTCATGTTCCGTTTGCGGATTTTACCAACGATGTTCCCGAGCAACAACCCGTGACCAATGACACGTGGGCACAACGGCTGGACCAGCTGCAGGATACGATTTTGCCAGCGTTGTATACGATCACTACGACATATACGGACAAGTTAACGAAGACATTTGACCGTCTACATGCCCATGACTTGGTTCACTTCGAGGAAGGTGATGTAGTAATGGTGAAGTCGGAGGGACGCACTTTCAAAGCTATGCGCCCACTGTTTGGCCCGTATGTAGTCAAGCGTCGCAACGGTCAGGGCTATGATCTCACACATAGTGGTGGGTCCACTCCCCAGGAGTTTAAAGGGAAGCCGGTTCGCGTAAAGTGACTACGGTTGGTCCACCGCAGTACAGACCCTCCATTGCACGATGATCTGTGGCATGAAGGTGGTGCAGCATTCCGTCACATTATCAAACATCGGACGAACGATGACACGGGGGAGCTGGAATACCTTGTACGTTGGCGTGAGGGTGAGCCAACATGGGAAACAGTCGATACTTTTGACGATGCTAATGACATTGTAGCTTATCATAAAGATACACAGACACGAGCCAGTAAACGTCGCAGTGACCAGTTGTAAATAACACCCAGTTGTTTATAGACATACATATATTAGGTTAGTTACATGTACATAATGTTTAGTCACCAGCTCTAGTGGTGAATAAATAACCGAGCCCTCTGGCTTTCTGAGGTTAAATGCCAGCACAATGCTCTAGCTCTCTGAGGATAAATGCCAGCACACTAACCTGTTCAGGATACTCCTTCGAATTCTTAAAGCTGGCCCACAAATTGTGCTTCAGCTTGGGGGGAGTTGTAGTCAGGAGGTCCCTGGACAGGGTTTATTTGAAGATTAGGGTTTATTTAGTATTCGGGTTTATTTAGTATTAGGGTTTATTTAGTATTAGGTTTTAGAGACTATATTTTGAAACTGGGTTTATCCGTTCAGCGTAATTCTGAGTAGGAAAACACATGATCAAAATATAGTGTCAGGAATAGTTCAATAAATGAACAACGCCTCCCCTTGTACGAGGGCAATCCGTTGAGATACAGTTATCTTTACGACTTACTACATCTGTCTGCATCAGTATCAAAGAAATGAACAGCCAGAGAGAGTAATTGTGATAAATGGTAGAATACCGCGGATAAAAGCGAGCCATTGATCCACTCCCCTGGTTTGCAGCATCGTACTACAATGTTCTCCTGCAAGATCCAGCCGCCGATATAAAATGACTTCGACTCTGCCACAATGCCTATCGCTACATTGGTATCTACGTTGACTATATCTTTTCGCTCCTTTTCTACATGTTCACTGTTCCCACTGCTTATTGTAGAAGGCGGCGCTCTCTTTCTCAACAACGTAGAGCGATACAACTTGTTTTTGCTAGTCATTAACACTCTAGACTTGCCAAGCGTCTTGCTTCGTTTGGCTACTAGGCGTGCGTTGCGGTTTGCAGCCATATTTTCCCTCATTGGTGCACCCGATGCATGGATTTCGGCCTGATATGTTTGATGTTCTAATTTCCTTGGCAGTTCACTGCTAATTGTAGGTTGGGAATCAATAAAAACTTTACCGAGTTTCACCTTACAGAGAAACGTCAATCCTTCTCAAAAATGTAAAACACACCTTGATGCGTAGTCATTCTCGTTGTGGTTACCAGCTGTTGTTCTCATTTGGCTGGATACGCATTCCTTGTCTGTAACGATAGAGGAAGAGCCTGTCTCTGTACCAAGTAATGTACTTATTATGTCAGCAAGCACAACTTTTGAATATGAACATAATCATTATGTTACTCAAATATAGTTTACACTAACTCAATTATCAGAGATATACAGCCTGAAAAACATACTTTCACTGGTTTCCGTGTCACATTTCACTGGTTTCCGTGTCACATTTCACTGGTTTCCGTGTCACTTTTCACTGGTTTCTGTTTCACATTTCACTGGACAGGTTTCTGTATGTATAGGTGTCGGATTGTTATCCATGCTGCGCAGAAAGATTTTAGTATGAATGTTTTTGTTTGTCGTAGAAGATTCTTCACAGACTGGTTTTGAAAAATCAAATTCACTATAAAACACGCGTCCATGTATAATACCGAACTGGTGTTGAACCCATGTATTATGAAAAGGTTCCGAACTGGTGTCGAACCCTGGTGTCATCAAAAAAAAATATAGCACTGGAAAGTCACTAAATGTACATAAAAAGTCTCTATATGTACTTTCAATTTTCATTAAAATAAATTTGAGAAAAGAATTGAAACTCGCATTTAGAGAATTTGAATGGGTATTTAGAACCCGTACCAGTATTTCATCTAGAGTTTACTACACAATGTAGCGACCTATTCTTAGCAGAGTCTATGCCACCGTACCCAGCACTAGTGAGTAACCTATTGGATTCCACTGATGCAACGGAGAAGACCAAATCAGTACACAATAAATTAAGAAATTCTGAGACGCAGGCGACTTAGCACTTCAAGGAACCTGAGCAATTCAATAGGATCATTATTGATAGACTCAGATCACACCCAGTAGACTATCTTTTGGAGAAGTTTCTCAATGACACGCAGAATAAGAAACTGAACGTCGAAGTGCGCACAGAACATGCGCACAAGACAATGACGATGTTAGATGAGCGTTACCGCCACTCAGACAAGGAACCCATACACTTCCAAATCCTCAAAGTACAAAGGTATCAAGCACTTAAGTACTATGGACTGCAACCACTGGTGGATGCTCTAATCAAAGGATATACGCAACCAGGTGGGAGTGAAGGACACTTGTCAGCATAAAACACACCAAGTTTCATACTATGACTGAGTCACACATAAGAACAGCGGCTGTGACACAAGCAGAGCGTATGTTGAGGGACCAAATGCGAGCACTAAACAAGCGCAATAACGCATAGACAACCGCAGGATAACTCTTCTAATGCTAATGCTAACAAACGGCACAAGCCAGACAGTGGTGCACACATTCAGAACAAGCAAGGGGGCCAGACAGAGAAGAAGAAGGGGGCACGTGAAGAGCGTGTATGCCCCTACTGCCTGGTATTGCCATCCCCGCATCGGTACAGTGAATGTAACAAGAAGAAAGCGAATCAAGCCAGGAAGGCTGAGGAGCGAGTCGAAAAGGATGTACAGATAGCAAGACTATCCATTACATCTGGCAAGGTGGAAGTCATCACATAAATTGATGAGAACTGAAACAACTGGTGGACGGAAGCAAACATGATTGACCTGGCTGACAGGCTCAATGTATTTACAGAGGAAGAAACGTTGTTAATAAATGCAAATGACATAAATTATCAACCATTATCTTTACTTCCCGCACCACGAGATCAACGCTTACACATTAACATACAACTTAATGGCAATACATACAATGCACTAGTAGACTCGAGTGCACAACGCTCATGCATGGACAAAAGTGTAGTATCAGAACCGCGTCTTGCTGTCAGGGCGCAACCGGGTTATATACAACTAGCACAAACAGATGCAAGATTACAAGGCACTGGATCAACAGAAGTTTGTGACATTAGCTATGAGGGTAGGAAAACCTCTCAGCGTTTCGAAGTATTGGACCTACCAGACAAGAAGGTGCCAATACTTCTAGGCATGGAGATTTTACCATACATAGGTATATACATAGCGGGGTTAATCAATCCACTTATACCAACAGATGCAACATGAGAATCGCTCCTCAAATCCCATGAAGATGACCCAGAGCATGAACAAGAAGGTTTCAGAGAGTTACTTACAGACCTTCTAGATACCAATGCGAATATACCTCCTGATGTACATTGCAATCTACTAGGCTCCACAGTCACAGTACCTGCGAATGAAATCAACGTCAGACAAATGAGGCACGCTAAAGTCAACTTTGTAACTCACAAAATATATTCCACAAACGTATGAGAATGTGCAACGGTAGCTTAAAGATTGGTCACATATACAACCGCGACACGCCCACAACAGTGAACTTACAGTTGTTATCAACAGGTGAATGTGGCCAAACAGGTCTTCTCAAGAAAGTAAGAACATGTCTAGACTTACGTGAGATCAATTATCAATATGAACAAGACAAGTTTGTGTTACCGAAAATAAAGGAAGTGTTACACAACCTACAAGGGGCACAATTCTTTTCAAAGCTAGATCTTACAAATGTATTTTATCATTTCCTGGTAGACGAAGCAATCTAACACTTCTTCACATCCTCATGGAGAACCCTAAACACTCAAGTATATCCTGAGTCTAGTGAAAACACAAATAAAGACTCAGTTCGGTTCTCTCAGACTATGGACTTTCCTGGCTGAGATTACCATACTTGATAAGAGGTCTATTCTATCCTCTATCGTGTATCTTTCAGATACTCTCAATACTCTAAATTCACTCCTTCTAAACACAGGCAGCAACGCAACAAGCTACCATACCATACAGAATGGTAAACACTTCCCGCGGAAGTGCGGTGAAGCAACAACAACACAATAGCAAGTACAATAACTTCGAAAATAATTTATTTCAGACGAGTCATTACTAAAGACAAGGGGGGTGAAGCGCGCGTATTCGCACAAAATAGAGCAAGAGTCTTTACAAATAATCCGCAACAACCACACTCCATCACAGATATCTCAAGATTCCCACAGCAGCCCGAGCAGGCATGTATGGTGGGGAAGAAGAGGGTGTGGGCACATATGGTGCAGGGGGTAGTCCAGTAGGTGGGCCAAACACAGGTAGTGGGTTAAACCAACCTACACCTGGAGCAGTTCCCATACTAGCCTCAGTAATGCGTCTCGAAATAGACAAGAGCATCTGTCAAGTTTGTGTCCAAATTGGGACAAACAGCACCTGTACCTATACCGACTATACACAAGACGAGGGTAGGTATTCATGACCAACAGCCGAAACGACGCATGCCACTCGTGGATGCGGAGCTCAGACGACGATATGATCAAGCTATCAATGATTGCGGTGACGATGAGGAAGATGATCTCATTCAAACATGTCAATACATTAGTGAATTATAGCAGACGACGATATGATCAAGTTATCAATGATTGCGGTGACGACGAGGAAGATGATCTCATTCAAACAAGTCAATACATTAGTGAATTAGAGCTTATGCGTTCACGCTTGCAAAACTACTATAGACTTCATAATTTCCTAAGATGCCTAAAGATAGCTACTTTAGAATGGAAAATTGTGGAGACATCATAGAGTTATCTGCGCAATGTAGTGTCCTGTTCTAAGCAACGTCCTTACCACTGTGTCGGTACCTAGCACTAGTGAGAAACCTATTAGATTATACTGATGCAACGAAGAAGACCAAATCAGTACTCAACAGCTTAAGAGATTATGAGACGCATACAACTAAGCACTTCAAGGAACCTGAGCAATACAATAGGGCCATTATTGACAGACTCAGGCACCATCCAGTAGACTATCTATTGGAGAAGTTTCTCAATGACATGCATAATAGGATGTTGAATGTCGAAGTGCGCACAGAGCGTGCGCATAAGACAATGGTGATGTTAGAGGAACGTTACCGCAACTCAGACAAGGAACCCATACACTTTCAGCTCCTCAAAGTACAAAGGCACCAAGCACTCGTGTACTACGGACAACAAGCACAGGTGGATGCTTTAATCAGAGCAGACAAACAACCTGATGGACGTGACGGACACTTGTCAGATATTGAACACACTAAGTTTCAGACTATGACTGAAGCAAGCATTAGAGATGCATCCAGGATGCAAGGGGAGCGTATATTGAGGGATCAGTTGCGAGCGCAGAACAAGCGTAACAACGCACAGACAAACCTCCAAGCCGAGAACAGCACTACCAATGCTAACAAACGGTATAAACCAGACAATGGTGCACCCAATCAGAACAAGCTAATGGGATAGGCACGGAAGACGAAGGGGGCGCGTGAAGAGCGTGCATGTCCCTACTGCCTGATAATGCCAGCCCCTCATCGGTTCAGCAAGTGTCCTAAGAAAACAGGCTGAGGAGCGGGCAAAAAAGAATGTGCAGATAGCAAGACTGTCCATTACATCTGGCAAGGTGGAAGACATCACAGAAGGTGATGAACATTGAAACAACTGGCGGATGCAAGCAAACATGATTGACCTGGCAGACAGGCTCAATGTATATACAGATGAAGAAATGTTGTTAATAGATGCAAATGATTTAAATTATCAACATTTATTCCTTTCTCGCACCACGAGACCAACGCTTACACATTGATATATAAATTAATGGCAATACATACAATGTAATAGTAGACTCGGGCGCACAACGCTCATGCATGGACAAGGGTGTAGTAATAGAACTATATATCTCTGTCAGAGCGCAACCGGGTTACTTACAACTAGCACAAACAAATGCAAGAATACAACGCACAGGATCAACTGAAGTCTGTGACATCAATTATGGAGGTGGGAAAACCTCTCAGTGGTTTGAAGTACTGGACCTACCAGACAAGAAGGCACCAATACTTCCTGATATAGACATTCTACCATACATATATATATATACATAGCAGGATTGATCAATCCACTTATACCAACGGATGCAAGTGTTAATCACTCCTCACACCACACGAAGAGGACCCGGAGCATGAACAAGAAGGTTTCAGAGAGTTAGTTACAGACCTTCTAGATACCAATGCGAATATACCTCCTGATGTACATTGCAACCTACCAGGCTCCACAGTCACAGTACCCGCAAGTGAAATCAACGTCAGACAAATGAAGCATGCTAAAGTCAACTTTGTACTTCACAAGTATATTTTACAAACGGATGAAAACGTGCAAAGGTGGCTTACAGATGGTCACATATATAAACGTACCACACCGACAACGGTGAACCTACCGTTGTTATCAACAGGTGAACATGACCAAACAGGTCTCCTCAAGAAAGTAAGAACATGTCTAGACTTACGTGAGATCAATTATCAATATGAACAAGACAACTTTGTGTTACCGAAGATAAAGGAAGTATTACACAACCTCCAAGGAGCACAATTCTTTTCGAAATGAGATCTCACAGGATGGTTTCACCATTTCATAGTAGACGAAGCAAGAGGAGCGCAATACTCATTCAAGTCAGCGCCGTTTGGACTACTCTCAATGGCAAATTTGCTCATAGACATCAAAGGAGTGCAAGTGTATGTAGATGACATAGTCATTGCGAGTCTTACATAAAAAAGACACCGCAAGACAGTTCGTGAAGTAATCAAGCGAATGAATGGAACAAACTTCCGACTGAATCACAACAAGGGTGCTTTCGCGGTCAAAGTAGTCAACATTCTCGGTGTGAAAATCACCACACAGGGACTCAAAGCAGATCCTGAAAAACAGAAATGAATGATGGACTGGCCACTACTCAGAACAAAAAGAGATCTGCACAAAGCGGTAGGAATAGCAAACTACATGCGCGACCATGTCCCCAACTTTGCCCACACAACGAAACATTTCCGGAACTTAATGAAAGGAAAAATGAACCAGAATATATCCATGCTATGGACTCCGGAACTCAAAAAGAAGTGGGAAGAACTCAAGGAAGCCATCGCCTATGTTGTCATTTATTTTTCGGTACTGACATATGCCGATTCATTCAAGATTATCTCACTGCCTGGTTCGCAACTCACGTGGTATGTGATGCTCTTCTGCAGGAACATACGAGAATAGTGTTTCGGAAATACATTTTCTAATTCTGTTGTCATGTTGGACACTTGTGACATAATCATGCGAAGACAATGCTTCCAAATCATGCACGAGTTGTAGATTTTCTGGTACTGCACTGGCATAGGCACAAAGCAAACCCCCACAGCTAAACCTGTCGTGTTGGTTTATACCGCCTACTTTAAGGCTATATGGTGAGGTATCATTTCATCCATCGTGCTATGTAATTGAATTGTCCGTCAGCTCTAGCCGGATTTGGCATATTATCTAAAATAGTAACTGTAGCGTTTGTTTTGTGCAATGTAGCAATCGCCCAGTTCCAATGTGCGGTCGTCGACATGATGCTCAAGTTTTGTATACATTTGCAAACTATAGTGATCTATACAGGTACAAGCAATGGAAGCGGAATGCTCGTTTGCGGCTCTCATCATGCTTACCATAGCAGACTATCTTTATCACGAAAAGTACTTGTATATACTGATACAGAAACGCAAAACCGGAGCCGAAATTGCGATAATGCCGTTCTAACTATTTGGGATTGCAAAGGCACAAATCCCCTGTAGAGCTCATTACGCTCATTTATATAGATCATAAACTTACCGTTTGTTTCACGAAAATATAAAGCTCTAAATATCATTAGCGAGTTGTAGAACATTTCATGAGATACAACATAACAATCTAAGTTGTATATACATTTGTTGCATAGCGATATTCTACTCTTTCACTGGATTCATGAGTTTTAATATATTGTATGCACATCAATGACACAGCGAGTCGATTGTAATTACCTACGATCCCTTTAGCACTGCAAGGTCAAGCTGGCGAGATCGTAAATACACGTGGTCGGAATTTGCTCATATAGGGTTGTTAGGGTTATTTTAGTTTGGATTATCTTAGTTTATAATATCAGAATCTGTTAACTTAGTTTGTACCGATCAGAGATTTAGATCGGCACATAACTCATACTATGTAATTAAGGTTTAATGAATAACGGAACAACATTTCCCTCTGAACAGACGGAGAACGTTGAGATACTGTTGTACGGCGTTTACTACATACACTATACAGATGGAATTGTCGTCGAGAAGCTATCATCTCATCCATCTCACAAACCACTATATATACACGCAAATTCTTACCCATTTCATGTATGATGCATTTGATATACAAGAGCATTCTGATTTATTAAATTGTTCAGCATGTATTCAAAAACACTACTACACCGGCACCAAATTCAACAACAATTTTAACTATGCTAACTTACCAAATCATACATTACATTATACACTACACCACCGAGGCCAAAAAATATTAATTTTGCTTTTAATTAAAAACAATCAAGTGTCGCATTGGATTCAACTATCTGTATATTCGATTTCTGAATATCTGATGCTTGATAGCTCTGATGGTCGAACCATCAATAGCTGGAGATCGTCGCGGCTTAAATATAATCAATTCACGCTCTTATTAGTCTATATGCATATTGTCGCTAGAGAGGTGTAAGTCTAGCGCTGACCCTACCCAGCTACGAAACATATACATAGTCGACGCCATCGTCATTCCAACATCTAACTGCTACTTTGGTCAGGACGCTAGACTATCTCAGTCAACATGCTATCACAATAGTCGACCCGTCACGTGGTCAACCACATACCAATTTATCACCGTTCAGCACGCTCACTTATTCTGTGTGGGGTAAAGGGTTCACAATGCACTTGCGCCGAGCGTAATGACGCGCTTCTCATAATAATATGAAATTATTATCATTGTCTATGAACGATGAATTCAGGAAATACCAAAGATCGCACGTTGAATAAGAAGTACAGCTAGGCGGTTCAGATCAGTTACATCAGCGACCACACTACATCAAGTCAGTTCGACAATCTCGGAGGTTCATAGAATATACGAAAGTAATCCATCATCGTACGCTCTTGTTGTCAACTAAAAGTATCCTTTTTAGGTATTGTTAATCTCTTATTGCTATATAATGCGAATGTTGATAAATCGATACTCATTCCGATGGATAGGAGAAGCACTCAAATAGTTTCGGCACCATTCACCAGAAATTAATTTTTTTAAGTGGCGTAAATGATGCAAAGTGCCCCAGCCTTAAGAATACCATATTACACTCATGTCCCTGCACCAGCAGGATGGACTTGGAGTGATTACACACTATTGTTGAACCCTCAATCCAGCATGTCAATTATAATGTTTGTAATAGCGTTCAACTATATATATATATATATATATATATAACACTACTATCAGTGTTCGTTCCTTTCGTTTT
>NW_014040053.1:30138-37967 GCF_001186125.1 Sphaeroforma arctica JP610
TATAGCACACTATCATGTGTTCCTCCTTTTGGTTTTCATAGGAACAATTTGAAAGGGTGGAAGTTTTGATATTTGATATTTAGCTTTCGCAACTTACATTGTTCAAAACTCAGGTCCATCCAAACCTGAAACCAAGATCACATCTTTTAAATCTCACATCTTACTTTATTTGTTTTTAGTGTGTATCCACACTATCTTTATTAATTTTACAACGTTAGTCCTTGGTTCTCGTAACATACGGTGCTCTCGGTCCCGATATCAGCGCAAGGAATGGAGCAATTTGCTGATTTCAAGGGACAACTCATTCAACCAATACTTCAGGCCCTCGAGGTGCGCATGATTACACGCGATTGTACCGGCATTGAACCGGACCAGCAGGTATCTGTTTATAGTCAAATTGCCATATGTTTTTCGGCCCTGCCTTGTGGGATGCAGCAGGCAGAGACCTCATTCCTGCCTGCACAACTTACCGCTAGCGATTGATTCGCTCAGCGGACAAATATTACTCACTGAATAGATTTCTACATCAGACGAACTCTCAGTCACAACGGGGACTGATCAGATAATGCCGCTAGGACACAGCGTATTGTACAGACATGTTCACCGAGTTCATCTCGCTTTTACCTATACAGTTCCTAGGGTGCATCCTTCTTCAAATGGTAAAAAGTCACAGTAACGGACACCGACATGGAAGTGGTCGACTTCGCGTCCTTCCTGAAGAACGCCGTTGGAGCCCCAACTGATGTGGACGCTATCAGCACACTCCAGTCGTCAACGGCCAACCTCACAGATGAGCAGGCCGCGAAAGATGAGCTTGCGATAGGAGCAGCTCTCGAGTCAGCTCTTCAGACGGGAACTATACGCAACCGCCACACTCCCGTGCAACCCTGAAGAGGGAGCACAAGTCGTCAAGATACTACATTTTGCTGGTCATCGAGGAGGCAGCCTAGTAATACAACTGCTAGCACTGGTTACTGACTCGGGAGCACGCAAGCTTACTTACTAAACATCTATACACCCCAAATCTGGGGAATTAGTCTTCAAAGGTCTATAGCACGATGCCGATGAATTTGGTCACTTTGTGCGTGAGATATTTAGGGATACCCTTTGTGCACCCTCTATGGTTGCCATATACGAGATGAATGGGCTTTCTAGCGTCCTTGATTGGGCGCCTGGTGATTATAAGAGCTGGTTCCGTATTCTCCTTGTAAACGGTCCCTCTCATATCTGCTGATGAGGTTCGCCAACGATCAGCAGTCCCCTCGACAACCGTTTTAGCGATTTCGCAGACCAGCGTGAACCAGGCCTTAGCGATGGATTCACCCGGCGACAGCGTCATCAAGCCCACATCCAGCACAGTCAACGCCAGCATGATACTAACCATCACCAAGACAGCAGCGATCAAACACGCCGTGATCAGAGCGATATAGATCGCACACGCAACGACGAACCACGTAAACGGTCACGCTCACCCAAACCCAGTGATACCACACCACTGTCAGTTACCCAAGCCCCTGTGTCCGCCACGTCTGCAACATCCGCATTAGCATATAAGCCAGTTGTCAAGAAGAAGAGTACACGGCATGCTTTGACTGTGGCAAGCAAGGCCACACCGTCAAGGATTGCCCTAACGCCAGGAAGGCTCCTGTTGCCGCACCCGCAACAGCACCTGAGAAATCAGGAAAGCCTGGCCTCTGATATGGACTGATTGTCCAAGGGGAAGTACAGGATCGTGAGATCCTGGTGTATATGGATGTAGGGTCTGCATTTAACTTATTAATCAAAATACGGCAAAGAAACTTTTGCTTACTTGTATACCATACATTGGATCATCAATTAATGACATCGAAGGGGTTAGCATTATTTTTCCTATCTCGCAAATACGCCTAGCAGCTGATGTCGACAGACAGCATATATGAATTTGTTTCCACCGGCGAACAAATGTGGCTATTCTTTTACAAAAGAAGTAGCATACCAGACCCACCTGCTCATTATGTATGATGTACAGAGCTCCTGGGCACGTGGGGGCACAAGCAACGCAAACGTAAGACTGTACACATCCACGTTAATGCAGTGAGAGGCAGCCCAACCCTTTGCTTACAACTAACCTGGTGTAGTGCTGTAATTCTCACTTGACTCGGCAAAGATACTTGCCCGCCAGGCACGACGAACCAGGCAGCGCAAGTGTAAGATATTGATTTTACCCAGGTCCCAGTCGCGAGTGCAGCCGCGGGTCGTACAGTAGCTCAGCAGCCACTGTCACCTCGCAAAGCCCGACACCGTTCCAATGACGTCTGCGGCTACAAAACTCGCTTGAATATAACAGCCCCCTGTGCCTTAGCGCCCGAAGCCACTGTCCCACAGATGATATCTGACATGTATCTACCCAGCCGGCCAGATATCCTTCACAACATTGATGTGGTCCTGGATGAAGTGGATGGATGCGTGTCTGACAATGATTCAGGTTACGATTCAGACGAAGAGGAAGGCTTCGGTGTGACGGGATTTCGCAATCTCGGCACGACAATCAATAAGACGACGCAAGAAGTCGTCGACGCCATCAACTTATTTCATGTATGTACCGACGACCCTGAGAACCATCGGTTCATTATGCTTGCACCCCTTCAATTCACAATTAAGAAGAGTACTTAACCCAAGCGATGTGGTCACAAGCCGTGCACCAACCTTGAAACTCTGAAGATGCTCGCCGCATATTTGAAGATTCTCCAACTGATTCGCCGAGGTATTATTCGCAAGGAACCGGACGCAACTAACCGATGGCAAGCGAACGTCAAGACGGCATGAAAGAAGCCCGGAAGGAAGCCCCGTCCTTTGCCAGAGGGCTTTGATTATTAGCGCTTTTGCACCGACTTCGACCGATGAAAGAAAGCCATCGTCTCCGAACCATTCCCCATCCCTACTAAAACCAAGATGTACGAGTTCGTGGTTGGCAAACCCTGGGTATCCGTTCTGGACTGCGGGAATGGTTTTAACCAATCTCGCGTATAAAGTAAGGCAGATAAAATCCGCACATTCACCACCCCGTGTGGCCGATACTCCTATCCCATAATGGCCATTGGAACACGGAGGCCTCCTGGAGGTTCCAGGAGACGTTAACTGAAGTGTTTGATTCCATCAGCCATGTCATTTGGTATATTAATGACATCGTGATAGCCACAGACACTGCCGAGGGACACTGCGACATGTTACTCCCCGTTCTTCAGAGATGCCGCCAGTACGACATACAACCTGGCCTCCAGATGTCAGATTGCGTTCTTCCGACGCGCAGTCGCCATTCTGGGGTGAAGTGTTGACTTCCGCGGTGTATCTGTATCTGATAGGCGCTTGGAAGCGCTCATCGACCTATCCCACTCCACTGATCTAGATCTCACAAAGTTGTGGTACCACACGGTTGCATACTGGAAAGAGTATGTACATGGGTTCTTCACGATACTGGCTCCGATCTTCGCCCTGTTCAAGAAATACACTACCTTAGACAGCGTTCGACACATTAAATGCCCGGCTAGCTACACGCGCTGTCCTCACTGAACCCCTCGCTCACGAGCAACTAGTGTTGTACTTCGATGCATGTGAGTATATTGGGGTTGGCGGGTGCCTGTATGTGCGGCGTGATGAACAGCTATAGCCCATAGCCTATTTCCCCGCACGGTTTTCATCTGCCCAAGACAAATATCACGTGACGGACAAGTAGCGACTGGCAGGCATCTTCGGCATTAAGCGATACGGGCGAATCATCAAGCGTTCGACACTGCTGCACACTGACCACACCAGGCCCTCCTCATGTTATGGGTCCTATATATATTTGAAGACAATACCCGTGGCAGGCGCTATCTACGGTGGCACGGAAGTCTGCCGTGACTTCTACATTGTAAATTTCCCTGTCAGATGGAAAGACAAAGGAACAGCGGACATGTTCTTCCGCCTGATGAATGTGAAGAGCAAGGAAACGGGCTCGCCGGGTCCATTGGACGATCCCACTTGCCCAGGAAATTGGAATCATTGAATATACGTTAACCGCTAAACATTTCAGACAAACTGACCGGGTTCATGGACCACAGGAGTCAGATGGATTCGCCTGCCCAAGGAATCAGCAGATGACCCCTTTTGCACTCGCACGCCCGGCGGTGCGAGCTTCGCCCTGTCATTGGCCTTCCTCGATCTCTTGTGGAGCCCTCATTATTATGACTTAGAGAGGGTATTTCTCCAAGTAGTTGCGGACATAGCTCGTGGCATCACGGGTTGTTGCCCTTTCATGCCACAGGTTGATTGGTTTGCCATCATGCCCAACTATCTTCTTGCGGTTTTAATCGTCTTTTCCCCAGCCACTGCAGGCTTTCTCCGTCATAGATACTATCTATGCCCTCTCCGTAAGTCGCAACGCTCATCCCCCGGATTGGCTAAACGTCGGAACCGTTTATTTGCCCGCCCGGCATCTGGGACTCAGTTGCACATATATCACACGCAAAGCACCCTACTACATCCTCCGTACCACGAGCGAGTAAGTTCACCACGTCCACGGTGTGGCCTGTGCAAACGTTCACTGACACCTTCGAGACGCTTGAACTTGCACTTCCGATTTCTCTCGACTCGCTGAGCCCCCCGACCCTGCGGTCATCATTTTGAGACATTTCACCACGTCCACGGTGTGGCCTGTGCAAACGTTCACTGACACCTTCGAGACGCTTGAGCTGACACTTCCGATTCCTCCCGACCCGCTGAGCCCCCCCGACCCTGCGGCCATCATTTTGAGACATTTTATCTAACGCTATGGCGAGCCTGAGGCCATTGGTGGCCCCACCGATGCTGCTTAGCTCAAGAGGTGTGGACATTTCCGCGCTTCTGATTCGCACGAATTTCCCCACCAGCGATGAGTGGTCCACCACATCCATCCCCCCTGTCACTCCACAAACTCCGGCCGACTGTTGATATGACAAGGTTGCAGCTATGGTCGGCGATGTTCCCCGCACATACTGTGGGCAGACGATGAAGTGGCCGCATGTTCACTTGATCGTGGAAATTGTACATGAAGTGTATATGCATACCGGCGCACCTAAGATCGAGCACGATATGTGCTTCTTTTATGGTTGGACCGGTTTGCTCATAGTCTTTCGCGCGGTACTCAAAGACTGTGTTCGTCTCCAGACCTTCGCAGGAACGCAGACTGCTACTGCACAGCATCCCGTTCGCACCCAAGTTCTCTTCGGCCACATGCCTGCAGAATTTGCTGATCCTCCTCGCCGTCTGCAAGACCACGGGGAGGATTTTCGTCCACCCTACAAGTGCCAAGTCTGGCTCCGCATGTATTAACTTCGTGTGTGAACAATTATTTCATTGGGGTTCCCTCACCGTATTCACTGCGACAATGACTCCGTCTTCATCTCGGGTCGCATTCACCAACTTCTGTGCTCATGAAGAGATCATTCCCCACCTCGTCACAGTCGACCGCCTCCAGGGTAGTGAACGTGCAGAAGTCATGATTAAGATACTGAAAACTTATATATATATATATCTATATATCCAAGATGCCGATTGACCAAGTCTCGTGGGTTCATCTAGTACATGCGTGTGCACAGATTTACAACGCCCTTGTCTTCTCTGTTACAGACGAGACACCTAACACCCGTCTTTACCAGGGTCCGCAGCTGCCTATGCTCGAGGACAGGGTTGCCCTAATGCTTGAGTCCAAAGCTGGGGCGTCGGGCATGGTTGCCCTTGATTTCAGCAAAGCCATGGCCCGTTACGAACTGGCTTCATAGAATGCCGCAGCTGGCAGTTCTCGCCTTTAAGTTCCCTACTTACGTGAGAGACAGCAAGTCATGCATATAACGTTCCCCACAGTGCCTGGTTGCCCAGTCCGAGAGCGTCCTTTCACTGTGATGGCGGTCGCTGAATATCGCCGCCGCATCATCCGCCACAGGGCACAACCCAAGAAGTCCTACCCCCGTATCGTCGCTGGCCACCATGTTGTGACCCTCTAGCCCAAAGGCATGTTCGAGCAATGGCTCCTCCGCGAGTCACCACTCGCCTTCGCATCAGCCACCGAGCAGCAGAAAATCTCCTATATCCTGCGCGCTTCCACAGCAGGAAAGGCATGGCGTCTCCGTGTGAATTCGCCTTTCGGCAATTCCGTGACTTCTTTGCGTGCATGACGGTTCCGGAACAACCGACGTACCACCTGGGTAGCACCCTCGTTGCACGCTTGAAGGCAGCATGGCCACACCGCCACGCTTGCGCACAGCCACTTATCTCACATCAAGAGTGGACTCAACCTCGACATGAACAACCCCCCCCCCGGTCGCGCCAAGAAACCCGGCGAGTGGCGTGATTCTATGGCCGCACCTATCAACCTTAACCACTTGCCAGCTGAGCGTCGTCTACCCGGCTGATATGAGAGGCTGTCTCCTTATAGTAAAGTTCTGCTTCATATGCTAGCCTTGTCTGCCCCCGCGGTCCCCACCGCTTTCGTTGTACTTTAGGGTGTGATTTTCTCCCCAACCACTACACTGAGCCTCACAGCAATCACGTTCTCTACCACCACACCTGTGTGTGCACTTGCTGCGTGTCTATCTACCGCTCATTTACTTTCCCCTCTTCAGGGGCGTGGATGCTATCGCTGCCTCCCTTTTCATGTTTATGATTCAGTGCTATCGTGCCGCCGATAACTAGACTCTCGTATACTCCCCACCGACTACGCTCTGGACAGTTCTCAGCCTCCCTTACTCCTTCCGGTCGCGTATTGTTGTTACCTACGCCACGTGTGTGTTCCTAAACTACATACCCTTTCCGCTTACACACTATTGTTGAAACCTCAATCCAGCATGTCAATATTAATGTTAGTATTAGAGTTCAGCTATGTATACATAACACAGTATCAAATGATCTTTTTATAGTCGTGACCTATAGGTAATAACATACTGACAATTTCCACCGCGGGGCAGACAAGGCGAGCATATGAAGCAGAACTTTACTATAAGGAGACAGCCTCTCATATCAGCCGGGTAGACGACGCTCAACTGGCAAGTGGTTAAGGTTGATAGGTGCGGCCATAGAATCACGCCACTCGCCGAGTTTCTTGGCGCGAGCGCGCGGGGGGGGGTGTTGTTCATGGCGAGGTTGAGTCCACTCAAGAGTGGAAGTTGATTTCAACTTACTATGATATCAGAATGTATTTTTAACCCAAAAAATTCCCGATCCGAGAATCGAACTCGGATTATTGCGTCACTGATTATCCTATAAGCACAACATTCTAACCGTTGAATTAATCGGGACATGTTAAAACTAGATATTAAATAATATAATTGTTTAATAAATGCTCACATTTGAATATACAAATCGGTCGATTCTTTGAAAACAACACGTGCACAAATAATGCACGCTTTTCATTCATTCCATGCTCGCGGCGAACACATACACCGGATTAAACGTATATAGATTTACAAATAAATCAAGTACGAATAAAAACAGGGAAATTTGCTTTGTGTACTGTTACTTGATTGTGTGAATGTTTGTTGTAAAAGTATTTACACAGTGGTGCACCTACTTGTCTATTTTACAGTACCGTAAATAGCAACCACTTATTATTCAATCGTGATATATACCAAGTATGAGGTATGTACACAACATAAAGATAACCGAAGCCAGCTCTATGCCTCAGTCAGCAATATAAATTTGCCTGTATATATCCATCTCTCAGGAGATATGATATTATATCTAAAGTGAACTTGAATCACGCGCACATGCTTAAAGCACCCACACGAAATTGTATTAGTACGTGGGTCGGAAAACAATATGCACATTTTATGTACGCA
>NW_014040053.1:42418-48918 GCF_001186125.1 Sphaeroforma arctica JP610
CATATACATTTACATATACATATACATAGATAGACATATATTTTTAAACATTGACATGTACATAGACAATAGACATAGATATAGGCATAGATATAGCTATGGATGTTGATATAGATACAGCTATAGATTATAGATATAGCTATAGATTATAGCTATAGATTATAGATATAGTTATAGATACAGATAAAGATGATGAAATTGCTGGAATCATGGTCATACCAAAATTTGGTCAAATATATATATTTAAGTTTTCATCTATTTTTGCGATCATGATCCGTGGGAGGTCCCCGGTGCGGACTTCAAATCCGTAGACCATTAGCGTGGTAGTAGTTCGATTCTACCTTGAACGCGATTTTTTTTATTGGATATATATAAATGACAAAGTAATTATATTTTCATGAATTTTCTAGAGACGCACCTTTTCGGTGTCTGTTTATGTTCTTTTCGCTAGCAGCCTCGCTATTGAAGGTATGCGAATTTGGCATACAGCATCGCTAACACTTTCGGTGTATACACACAATCTAACAAGCGACAGTTATAACACTTGTTTCATCACGAATGCTCGGTGTTGTCTGTCTTAGCTATCATATTAAATATTATTTGCTTTTTATTCTGGCGGATCATAGACAAAATTCAACATTTGAAAATGGTTCTGTCTGTCAATATTGAATATATACGTTAACGTGTAACCTCTGAAGAAACATCCTTACCGTATCCAATATTCGTAGTAACCTTTGAAACGTCGTCACCATGATACATCGTTCGTAGCGGTCTCGTGAATTTATATTGTCGCTATCGAACTTTTATGTCTAGTCTTTTGTCCTCACTTTGTCCATAATTAGCCCTTAAAGCTTAATATATTCCATCATTTATCCATACTTCGTCTCACTGAAGTCCACATCAAGGTAATTTAAATGCTAAGAATCGAGTCACCAGACATTCCACAAAACACCTCCCGGCTAAAATGAGGATAGCTGACTCATATAGAATTCGCACACATATGAGTAAACCACTGGCAGAATCGGACTTATATGTGCAATCCGATTCGCTTATAACCGTCTACACGTATACACACTTCTCCTATTTTATGACAAGGTCAGTCAAAGTACCACAAAAATTCAGCGTTCTCCTGGTACTAGTATCCAAACATACACCTTGCACGATGTGACTTGCAGATATACACTTTCGCTCGAAAAACCCAGACAATTGTCCTACTTCAGGGGCGCAATAGTATTGGCAAGAGCATGTACGATCCAAGACCAACAGAGTATGAAACTAGATATTGTACAACTAGTCAACATAACCGTGTCCGTCAACTACAAACTGCATTATCGATATTCTTTATTGAAAATTTTAGCCTCGCTCAGCATCCGTTACCACGTAGAATTTGTGCGCGACAATTGTATTCGTGATTTAGCTGTGCGATAGTATTCTATAGTAATTCATAACCAACGTTCACCGGTCTCATTTCATATCTTCGTACATTTTCATGATTTCTTCTGAAAAATAGTCGCGCAATTGTGGGCGCTTGGTCTTGAATGTGGGTGTAAGCAAACCATTTTCGACACTGAAGGGTTCCGGCGTTACAAATACATCTTTCGCCTGCTCAAATCCTTTGAGTCCATTTTCTTTGCCAAGTTCGGATAATGTTTTTTTGCACATATTTCTTGACTTCAGCACTTCGGATAAGGTCACCGTAGTCGCCTGAAGTGTCGATGCCGGCCTTTTGCAGAACGGGCTGAAAGTGCGTCAAGTACAGAGTTGTATCAGTAAATATAACACATACCAGCAGAGGTAAGAAAAAATAAATCCCATATGTATCGCAACAAGTGTCATGGGAGTAAATGAAAGAAACGTGCCTAGTTTGGAAGACTTATATAATCTATGTCTATAAATAGGTAATACAACACATACCAAAATGTCTTCCTTCTCTGGGACTACCACTGCCACGCAGCATGACTCAGACGATGTACCGTGCACATACACCTGGCCGATACCCGCAGCACGAGTGTAAATCTCCTCAACCTTCTCAGGTGCGATGTACTCGCCTTGAGACAACTTGAAGATATTCTTCCGGCGGTCGAAGATCTTGAGCGAGCCATTCTCAGTCCACATACCGATGTCTCCAGTCAACAACCAACCATCGTCAGTTTTAGCCTCCTTGGTTTTCTCTTCGTCCTCGTAATATCCCAGAAAGATGTTTGCGCCACGAAGGCAAACCTCGCCCTTACCGTCCTTCGCGTAGTAGTTCATCTCAGGTACATCGATCAACTTGATCTCATTGCACGGCAAAGGAGGTCCCACATGGCCGAGATCGTGATCTCCAGGAATGGTTACACTGGTGGCAGCGGCACACTCGGTCTGAGATTAGCATATGTCACCATCATGCATTCGTTCGAGTCATATCGCAACATACAATACCGAATATGAAAAACCAACTTAGTCACATACCAGAACGAAGGGCATGATGGCGTACAAAATCCTTAACTTGAAGCAAGATTGAGTGCGACAAGAAACTAATATAAACAAATAAACTAATATAATATACCTGTCCATAGCCTTCGACAACGTGACATCCCATGGTTGCCCTCAAAAACTCCATGACAGAAGGAGACAGAGGCGCTGCTCCACTGACAATTCCTCGCACCTTACCGCCCAGTGCAGCCTGAACCTTACCAAAGGCTATCTTGTCCCAAATGGTGTCGTTGGCAACGATTCCCTTGGCGAGCATGCGTTTCTTCTGCCACATGGCAATCTTGAAGACCAAGCCTGTCACAAAGCCCGCATTATTAACCTGCGCGTGAAAACGACAGACATATCAGAGAAAGCGCAACCACTCCCACCCCCCAAAAAAACCCCCCAAACATATTTTACTAACCGTCATGCAGGAAGTATGTTGAGTATTTGACGGTCAGTGTGATTGGTTGAGATAAATTTAGATCAACAATATATAGCAGGATACGTGCAAGCAGCGTTATTGACACGAGCTTGAGACCGCAACATGCATTGTACATATTAAACCCATTCAACATTGCACAATTCACGGCTTGTACTAAAGAAATATGAAAGGTTCGTCTCAAACTGGCTGTCGAGAGCAGAAGCGATGCTACACACCTTCTCCTGAATTTTGTCGGACACACGGTTGAGCAGTCGGGGAACGCTAATAAACAATGAAGGCTTCAACATCGCAATGTCCTCCAGAATCACACGCGTATCTCCTCTGTAAAATCCGACTTTCGCCCCAGCGTTCCATACGATACTCTGTATCAAACGCTCGAAGCTATGCGCTAATGGCAAATACGAGATGTGGGTGTCCTCGTTATCGAAGGATACGACCTCATTGATGATCTTCATAGCGCCAGCCATGTCAGCAATCATATTCCTGTGACGGCACAACATCTCGATAGTAAGCCATGTGTATATACTACATAGCATATAACTATAGCCAAGTTCAGAACGAGGTAGTTTCCATCAGTGTGATAGATGCGGTTAACGAAGTCTGCAGATATTAACTCACACAGCGGGCTATGGATCAAGTCCTGACAGAGCTATTAGGTCGCTCATCCATGTGTATTGTACCGGTTGGCGCTTGCGTTAGTGCCCAAATAGCAAGGCATACACACGACTAAGACAACTTCTCATTACCCGACAATTCATCCAAGCTCATAATTCTGTGTGGACGTACATCGATCACGAAAACGGGAACACACATCTATCACTACCAAAAACACCAACAGTTTCTGTTCTGTGATATTGTCAACACGCCCGACATGACCTGACACCACGATAGTGATAGTAGAATCATAACCACAACTATACACATTACTACTACAAAAGCACACTTACTCATGGGACAGCATGACACCCTTGGGGTTGCCTGTAGTGCCGCTGGTGTACTGGATAGTAGCTAGATCGCCCACCTCTGGGGGGATGTGTTCCCGTGGGTATTCATTACCCATCTCTTCCACCTCGAGCACGCTGTATAGCTTGATACCATCAGCATCAGCTTTCGAACGTTCCTTTTCCGTGGGTTCGCCGACCTGTGTCATGATTTGGAGTATGAGTACGAGATACCCCAACTACTCCAGCATTAAAACATCAAATGAATATCATGCTGAATACTGTTCACATGGTATATTGATGCTTATGTTTTTTATGCTATATATATATACATACATACACATATATATAAAATATAATAAACACACACACACACACACATATATATATACACACGCGCACACACACACATATATATCTATATATTTATCTATATTCATACACCACATAGATACACAAACAGATACATACATGCATATACATAAAAACTCACAGAGATAGACACAGAAACAGAAATACACAAAGACACACCCACATATATATATGCATATATATATATATATATATGCTTACATAAACACACACACACACACACACATAATATAATAATATAATAATATATATATGTTCTTTGCGTACTTATAAATGATACAGTTAGTAAGTATTCATATGCATATATTTGCAAATTGGGTTATCTGCAACTGGACGGACGTGATGCCTAATCACAAGATATCATGGTAGCCTACAGTGTACATGCACATAGATGACAGTTGACATCATACAAAGCAATTAAAAAAACAAAAGACATGATCTGAAGCATGAAGATATATATATATATATATAAATGTGACGATAAATATAGGTATCCTTAGGTACGAGCCCAAAAATATTCGTATGTACGTATTCAAGAAAGCTGTGGTAGAGCTATGAAGAGTTATACACTCGTGTCCAGGTTTTGAGACGATATGTTCATACATGCACACGTGAGGCAGATGTGTGTTTGTATCAAGCATAGTTGACACTTTCTTGTGATATAATCGAATGGATGCATACAATCCCTCGAGTTTGCTATTAAACAATGCATCGCAAATACAGATAAAAATCGATTGCTCCCAATACAGCGCGATCCAGTGATTCTACCCACACGTTCTGCCTCAATAATATTTTCAGTGGTGATCTTTCATGTGCATGGGACAGCTTATTCTTATCGGTATCGGTATCGGTACTGAGGCACAACTGTCAACACTCACCTTAATGACGATTTCGATACCCACAGATTTAGCACTTTCTAAGAGATCGTGTATAGCGTCAGCGTCTCCGATTACAGTGGTCAGCTTGACTTGCCCTACAATGAAAGTCATAGCTTCCGGGCCAAGGGTATCATATAGAGGAACCAAGACCAAGTTAAAAGCATTGCAGGCCTATGGTGACGAAAAGAAAAACAGTAGATTGACTCTATATAAGAGGATATGGACGATTAAACCTCCATAAACGGATATAAACAATGCGTTCTATACTTGCAGAGTTTTCTCAACGCAACACGGAGTCAGTTAACCCAGAATTGCGGACGTTGGGAATAGATACATAATCGTGGTATTGAATATAAAATCGTAGTATGAATTTCAATGCAACATACCATACCGCATATAAATACATGAATTCACACAGTACTTTCAACCCTGCAGGTTCGCAACCGACTTTCAAGCAGTTTATAATAGAGTGCCCAAATCTACAGCTAAATTCGCAGGATTAATTACTATAGCTCTTTCTTGCTCTAGCCATGTTATCAAACTTAAGTCTGCCTGGCCTCCTGTATCTAAATATACAATGGCATACATATGACAATACGCGAACAGTAAAAACATGACTCAAACATACCTGCTCAGCAATCACCCACTCCGGAATATTCTTGGCCATAATGCCGACTTTGCTCTTGACCTTGTTGCCAAGATGCATGAGACCGCTTCCAAAGTTCTGAAGACGGTCGCATACTTCACCGTACGATTCCCACACGTACCCCTGTTATACAAAAACCATGACCGAGATTAGAGTATAGAAAAACAACCTTGTGATATATCAACGACGGCAGTAACAGGTTTGCAGCTGAACTTTCAATTACCTTCTTAGATTCATCGTAGTGTCCAAGGCAGTCCGCTTTTGGATCAAGGGCGATAGCACGACTGAAATTCTCGTAAAGCGTGGTCACTCCGGATTCTGGCAAAGATATCAGACCGTCACCCACCCTGAAGAAAAATAGGTGAAGAAGTCCGCGAGTTAGCTTAGCAGTTGATACAGGTACTAAAAAATGGGTGACAACTAGTAAAAACAAGGAAAGAGAAAGGTGTGACCTTTTACTACACACACACACACACACACACATATATATAAATATATATAAATACATAAATACATAAATACACACACACTCATATATATATATGTGCGTATATATGAATATATATATATATATATACCTACATATATACATATAAAACACACACACACAAAAACACAAAAATATACACACATACGCACACACGCACAAACAAAAATGAACACGCACATACGCACAAACATATAAATATATATTTACATACATATATACAAAGAAACAAACATATATACAAAGAAACAAAGACAATCATATTTATACACGTATA
>NW_014040053.1:49208-63576 GCF_001186125.1 Sphaeroforma arctica JP610
AACATATATATATAATTACATTTATGTATATATATATTCATATGTGTATGTGCATTTATATATATATATTTATTTATTTATTTATTTCTATATATATATATATATGTGTGTGTGTGTGTATTTATTTGTATATATCTATATATTAATATATTTATGTATATATGTATTTATACATATGCATTATATATATATATACATATATTGATATATATATATATATGTGTGTGTGTATATTTGTATATATATATATATATGCGTATATATACGTATGCATATACATAATATATATATATATATATTGAATACAATATATACATATACATATTCATATGCATATGTATATACATAATATACACTTTTACTATACTTCGGATGCTGCTATTCGTAGCCAAACTATAGTGCGTGCGTGTGTGCAAACGCATCTTACCAATCCTTACGATTCATACGATGTACACGCTCCTCTCCAGGTAAAACATAGGTCTGCTTCTCTTTCGGAACCACCATATGCACTGGTTCTCTATTTGCGTCATTGACGACAAACAGGACCACAACCGTGACCAAACCTACTGCTACACCAGCAATAATAGACCAACTCATATTGTTTACTTAATCACTTATTACACTCTATACGTCCAATGTCGACCGCGACTGTATATATACATTTTCAAACGTGGAAAATATATGAATTTTAATCATCCTGTTTTATCTCAAGAGATCTAAATTCCTCTTGACTTTATTATGATCACCTGATCAGTGATCACCATATAAAATCTTAAATATGAATACGAGATTGCAAATGCCATATTTAGCACAGGGGTGTGAGCATGAAAGAATTGATCAAATATCAAATATATTGTAATAATAGTATAAATAAACTTATATCAACTACCATATATCCCGATTAATTCAACGGTTAGAATGTTGTGCTTATAGGATATCCAGCGACGCAATAATCCGAGTTCGATTCTCGGATCGGGAATATCTTTATATTTTTTCTTCAGGTCTTCATAGTTAAGCACATTTATTGTGTACACACTTTTGTAATCGGCAACATTCCGTGCCATGATTTTTTAAGTCTGAATTTCAAAAACCTTGCGTGGCGACATTTTGGACCGCAGTACTGATATTATTCAGAATCGCTATATAGAATTGAACAATCAAGTATTACATATGATTTACTATCGTCTCTAGATACCACACTGTACTCCGGTGCCAGTCTCAGTGTGTAAGCATTTTAACTCAAAACAAGTCCTTTCCCTGAATTTTGTGTGACTGAGTGATCGGTGTGTTCTCCGTCTAGTCCTGAACCCGAGATGAAATTCATATTACACGTATCAAATGTTGTACCTAACGATGTTTTATATTGTATTTGTGATTTCTCGTATGTTCTCCGCTACTTACACACCTACAAAGCGATGACATTTATCATACATGAAAAATAACTTCTCGCGAATACATTTGCACTGACGCAAAATTAATTAATTCGGATATGAAATCTCCTGCAATAGCTGTATCGGAAAGCTTTTAGTGGCAAATGAACAAAAGTCACCATATACATACACAAGCGCTACACGCGCTTGCAAAGTTTATTTAATGGGATGTTACAGTTACTCTACGACCTCTACAACTTCGCTAACGAATAATTCAAACGTCTCTGACTCTTCAATCAACTCCTCGTCAGTGGCCTCTGGTTCTGGATGGAGCGCAGCCAGTCTTTCTTTGTGCTCGGCCAGTTGCTCTTCCTTCTTTTTGAGATATACTGTTAGGGAATATTTCAAATACAGGCATGCATTGGTTAGTCGATCGGCATCACACGAGACTACTCCAGATTGTTGACTATTCCATATCAAACTTTAGTACCACGAAGGCAGCAAAAGAATAGAAGTAGAAGTAAGCATCCACCCAACACCACAGTATTTTGCCACACATGTCTCAAGCTTAAACAAAAAAGAGCCCAGCACTACACGCTCACAACTATACACTGTGATACTCTATCATCCAACAGTAAATATTATTGTACTAGTTCACGACGAGCTTAATTGGAACACATCGCAAAAGAGATGGCAACTTACTCTGGAACTCCTCGTACTGCGCGCGTCTTCGATCCATGACCTCCTTTGAAGCTTTGTCGCCGCGTTGCAAATCTTCGGCGTCGAACTTTTGTGAGTAGTTCTTGACACCCCTGTGATGCCAACACACAAAGCCAGGTGGATTAGAGACAAGACCAGAACAACAAATCGACAGAAGACAATATATACCTGAAATGGTACATTATCTCTCACAATGTATAGATATAAAACAAGACAGAAGTGTCTGAGGCGCCGACGATTGATCTAGTAGACGGCGACGCAATGCAAATAGAGATCTTATAGCAAGCTACTACTGACGCGACTTTCACTTACTTCTTCTTGAGGTCTCGCAGTTCTTGCTCGGACAGTAAAGTAGGAGGACGTGGCCGCCATAGTAACTGGTAGAATTTATCAATATTGTTTCTTTGTAGATTCTTTCCTTGAAAGGACCACAGGTGGAACCCGGTCTCTAATTGGAACTTCCACGCACTCACATATGTCGCTACATACCGTCCAGTGGGGTCCCATTCGACGTGTGTGGCCATGAAGTGCTCACTCACGTTCATACACACCTTAAATGAGCATAAAAAAGCAGCCGAATTCAGCATTGGGTAATATAAGAGCGTATCATGC
This sequence comes from Sphaeroforma arctica JP610, assembly GCF_001186125.1. Taxonomy (NCBI): domain Eukaryota; class Ichthyosporea; order Ichthyophonida; genus Sphaeroforma; species Sphaeroforma arctica. The sequence goes on from NW_014040053.1 coordinate 51,911, forward strand.
GATTGTATCTCAGGCTATTTGAGAGTATCATCGAGTAGTGGTAAAATATATGTAGCACATCCAGGGAGCTATCGTCTCACTCCAAATGCAAGCACAGAATTCTGCAGCATGCCGCGGAGCCTATAGTTTACGAGACCACAAGTTCACATAGCCTGAAGATAATATCAAATACTATTAAGGGGAAAATAGACGATAGCATAATTGCTTCAGACCGTAGACCTTACCATATCGTTGACGTCCCAGAACTCCAATTGTCCGTTGAAAATACCCTGGTTTCCAAGACCGGCAAGCACCACATAACGTCCCTTGGGCGACCAGAACATATTGTTTACATTTTTCTTTTCTAGCGTGTTCAATAACACGACCTTGTCATTCTTTTTAAGATCGTAAAACGACACACTTAAACTTCCAGGATCACCCTACAACAATATCAAGGTATAGATATAGATTAGCTATGAATCGGTACAGTAAAAAGCTTCTGATGTCCCATAGTATATCGTAATGCTTTAAAGAACTGAAAGTACAAATATCTTGCATAATATAAGAACCAAACAAAATTACCTGGATGAGGGCAAAGCGGCTACCACAAGGTTCCCAGGAGAAGGCTCGCACAGCGATTTGAATTTCGAGAGGTTCGACAGGGATATCCTTCTCACGCATACGGAACAGCTCGAACGTTGTGAATTTAGACTTTCCTGTATTTAGCAAGTCGAGACATAAACAGGAAAGAATCAGTAGGAGGTGAATAGCCATACAAAGCATTTTCTAATCGAAGGCTGTGGGACAGAGAGCAAAAAGGCCAAAAATAGTTCTATATATCCTAAGACTCGAGTATAGAAGATTTCCGGGCGAAATATTTACAACGCGCAAAGCAGAACGGTAAAGCGCTTTCTTGGATTATGACAAATTCTCGATCCATCGTGTAAGCGCAGAGTTAGGTCGGCGCGATTCCCCACTTCACACAAAATGTCTACAGAAGCATATGCTCGATGCTCTGATCGACAGATACCATATCAGTGTCAAAAACTACAATAAACATACACACGCGGGCCATATCTTACCAGTTTTGCTTTGTCGATCAATTTTTACGGCGAGGTAATCGCCTTTATTCTGCCAGTGAATATTACATGCCGCAACATTGAACAAATTCTTGGTCTTTACAATCTTTCTGGAGGGGAGCTCTAGGATGGTCACACGCGCTGGCTGATCTCGAATTTCCGGCGTCCAGTATGCGATTTTATTCTCTACAAAGACAGATAGATAGACCAAAATTAAGTATCCGTTCCAACAAACGATATTGGTATAAAGCAGCTGCAATACGCGAGAAAACTACAACTCCTCTTAACTTCTCTTTGGGCCATACAGATGTGTGGCTAGAACGCTAGTGCTAGTCCATACCATCAACACTCAATTCGTTACATTCAAATGTGTCACAAAGTAGCAAAACAGAGACGCATAAACTCGGGCACACGAACTATGAGCGAACTCTCCGGAACGTGCAAATAATCTTCACACGATCGAATACGTAAACACATACTTACCTGAGGGTGACCAAGCAAAGTCCCGTACGCTATCAATCGCGATACTCTTCTTGTCTAATAGCTTCATTGAGGGTAACTCGTACACCATGATTTTGTCCTCACCCAAACATGCACAGTACGAGTCATCGTGATTCCACTTGAAGTACGGCCATGTATTTAGTCCTGATGACAAAGATAGGTGACTATGGTTAACAGTGTGCTACAAGTAATACAGATGCCTAGTTAGACATAGCATTGGGAAAAATAAAAATTGACTAAGCATTACTGCCGGGTAGTTCAAAAGGCACAGCGTAAAGCTGAAAGTACACACTACCAGAAAACATGTCACTATTCTCTTATATCCTAGGAAAGGGTAACGCAATGCTTAATTTCACAGTATGAACACGGAAAAAGAAAGAGAAGAAGTAAAAAACATTTATTGAATGCAAAAAAAAAAATACTGTTCAAAGGGGTTTCACACGACACGAATCGATTGGAAGACGGTTAGAACAGTGACAGAAACAAATCAAGCACGGCAGTATTTCCCCCCAAAAAAGAAGCATACGGTCGGGACTTCCACAATCCCAAACGTGCGGATACGAAGTACATATGAGAGAAAGCACCAGAAAAGTGATACCAACCAAAAATCAAAATCAAAGGCTCGAGGACAGCCGTTTGTGAATCCTGATTGATAAGATTAGCAACCCTAGCCATACAAACGACTCGCGTGATAAAACACCAAAGTACCAATGCGCAAGTAGTCCATATCTAGGCATGCGAGAACATAGTACAGACACTGACAAGGCCATTGATATCTGTACAACAGTGTTGCTCAAACGTATAAAATAGCATACCATTTGGCAAGGGGAAACTACGGATCATTCGTCCCCTACGCAGATCCCAAATAGCTATGTTAAACGGTCCCGTAGGGTCAGCAACATCGACAGACGACCAGGTGACAAGATAATTCTCCTGAGGTGAAATCATCATGAGCTTCACATTTGGGTGCATAAAGCGCTGAACCTTGGAGAATTTGGGTCCTCCCCAAACCTGAATTCCTCGTGGATGCACGGTGGCTAGGTATGATCCCAGAGGTGACCAGTATACATAGGATTCGGTCCAGTTGGCCTGTGTGTGTTGCAGTTCGCCCTCGTCTTTGCCATTCCAGAACACCGATGTATTCACGTCGTGTCGTATGACAAACTGATCTCTGCACTTCTCATCGTGCAGCCACCACTCTTTATCAATGAAGTCAACCTTGTCCTCCTTCGATGGGGGTACAAACTCTTCTGGGACAGCCTCGTACTTGTCCATATCCGCCATGCGGACAACTTCAAATACGTGCGACTTATCCAGCTTGAATCCGTTGATTTGCTGTACTGCACGCCTGGCCTCGTCAGGGTTCGTGAATTCAACAAAGCAGAAGCCCTTCGTTTTGCCGTCACTGGCGTTGAAAGGCATGTGGATAGGGTCCACAACCTTGCCTACCTTGCCGAAAGTTTTCTTGATCACACTCAGCAGCTTTCCCATCTGTTTGAGTACAGGTTGAGAACCAGGTTAATACCAGCATTGTGCACAAGTGTTCGTGAACTAAAAAGAAAAGTGGCCAAAGACCAGCATATTCTGATAGAACTACAAGCACATGCAGACCTGTACTTCAATATTTGTGTAAAGGTCTTAATAAATTACACACACGATGTATTAGCTTCGGTTTGCCAAACCAAGGGCGTAAAGTGTTTTCATTCACTGAACTCTATTGAAACTATATCTGTTATAAATATAGCGGGATTAAACTAACCTCGTTGGAAGCGCAATATATACAATGGCATATATGGGAAATCACCATGAATCCTTAGAACTAATTTTGTCGATGAAGTATTCTTACCTTATCCCGAGGAATGATGGGACAGTTGTCCACAGCAACGATGCAGTCCAACTTGTTCTCCACCACAGGTGCATCTTCCAGCAAATCGGCAATTAATTCTATTATGTAAGAAATATGTGCATAGTAGCAATTAGATATGTGCATAGATGATAGCAGGTTAGCCTTGAGCTGGGAATAATAAAGAATCATTTGGCCAGTGGTGATCTGGATCGAGTTTCCGTACGGCATATACAGCCCGAAAACAATTTCCGGTATTTTCAGACAGTGCCTATCATTTGTAATTCAAAAATTCATAACAAAACCAGCGCTTCACTATAATCTACGCGTAGCGAATACGTGATGAGCAAGCCTCGAAGCGAATGCGTAGTTCGTAGAGAGTAATCGTTGCTATGTAACAAAAACAGTAATTCGAAACTATGAAATTTAATAATAGTAGGCCAGGAAAAGCTAGGCAACATATGATGAACAACATATTTACGTGGAATCATCAAACGATCTGGACCACCACAAGCAACAGTGGCGTTTTAATGTTCAATCTTTATAACACCCAGGACACTGTAGCTAGTTATTATTTTTAAAAGAGAAAATAAGGTACTGGTAGCCTTAACTTTAAACCTATTGTTAACATCCCAAGAATATACAAATACACGATGAAGATTTAGCACAAAACCTTTCTAGATTACGGATACTTAAAAATATTCTGATCAGTTCCTTCATAAAAAAATACATGTATTAAACAACTAAATTCACACAACTGCCCAAATTCCAGAAAATGGTACGTGGATGCACATTCCATACTAGGTCATAACATTGTCAGGATTTACATGAAAACTATGAGGGTGTTGCAAACACATCTCAACCCAGTATATACGCAAACTTTTTAGGTCATATACAGCACCCGCACATTGCATGTAGCCGACAGAAATAATTTATACTCATACAGAAAAAAGTCCAATGGAAGGTACAAGTTAGGAAGCACGTACGCACAAATAGCTACGCCAGTCTCTGACACACTTTTTATCTACAAACCCAAAAACCTCAATTTCACAACAGTATATTTATAGCTAAGTGATGGATTCCAAACAGCCACCTAATATAGCACAATTTTCGCTTTGTACAAGTATATATATACGCACAAAAATACATTCATGTACATGGCATATACAATACATCAATGCCCGACCAAAAACTCTCCCATAGAATAATTAGAGGCAGAATCTGAACATCAATAAAACCACATCAGAAAACGTACAAGGACATGTCTATGTATACAATATAAAAAAATTACGCATATGCTGATGGTACACATTCGTGCAAATATACGTTTGTCATCCCGTGGATTAGGTTCACATGCATATACGTATCACAAGGAAGACCTTTTCAAACAGTACATCCTCCCCATATGAGCAACGAGCTTACGCGTGACCTGAAGACAATCCTGCATATAAACGGTAACGTTATATATGTATTCACAACCACCTTCCGTCCCGGACACGCTCTCACGCAGCCATATATATAAATAACAAAGTAAGTGATGTATACTGTAGTGGCATAAAACTCCACGTGTAATAGACGCATGAGCAAGATATACAAATAATACAAGCAAATATGACTTGACATTCACCAGAACTTTTGTGAATTGACACGATATATGCATGAACGACAAACTCGAATAGTATTATACGTCACATTCTATTCTACGATCATACAGCAAAGCCACGAGTATAAACGGGCGTGTAAACATGGATAAATAAATTTCATTCATAAGCAACAATATGAATACAACTAACTTAAGTCAGATGCACACAAGGAATAGAGCACACACTCAGAATCAAACAAATTCAGGTAATGTTTCAGATGTGCATAAATGTAAGCCACGCAAACGAACAAGAGTAGTCACGAAAATAGTCGCATACACACACATAAAGAGTGAAGCATGCTACCACGTACAGATAGTTGCATTTAAAGGGAGGCACATGTAGACAATCATCATAAAAAAAGCCGTAGACAGCCCTATTCACCAATGCTCGCAGTTTACGAGTGTCAGTACAAAATTTATACAGACAATATAGACAGATTGCACATTCTACATTGTACAATAATATAATTTTCAAACACAATCTCCTTAAACAAAATGTGCAACAAACGGTTTCAAGTTTGCGTTCCATATATATATAAATATATATATATATATACATTCACAGAAAAACGAACACACACATATATACATGAAAACAGACCCGCAAACACAGACACATATATATAAATACGTAAGTGTATACGTATACAGTACACACAGGAACACACACACACATATATATAAATAGTCTATATATATATATATATATACACATGTAAATACATATATAAACACACACACACACATATATATTAATAACATAACATCTAAACAAGTGCACATTAACATTATGATCAAGCATTGGTTTAGACATAAGACATTAAGCACATATTAAGCTTCACTTTTAGGAGACGAAATATTGGCCGTAGCTCGTTAGATTGAAGTCAAGTAAACGATATTTTGTTTGAGATCACCAAACCACATCTACAATAAATGCCTACATACCCTCATCAGGGATCTCCTCCTCCTCCTCCTCACTGTAATCGTATTCATCTTCAATACTACCCGGCATCTTCAAATAATCTATGTGACTGCGCGTGCGTTTGCTTTGAAATATACTTGTATATGCCTGCTTTTGCGTTGTTAGTATACACCTACATCAGTTTGCTGAGCTTGTTTTGCCGCGTATTCGTCTTCTTGCGGGTATCGGTAGGTTTGTATCTTATCTTTTTTCTCCGTGGCTCGTGGGACGTGGGCTGCTCCGTAAATTGGCATATTTTGTAGGGTCCCGTTGCCACATGGAATTTGGCTTGCGTTCTATTTATAGTTCAAATTGTACCGGTATGAACTATTCTAATTTACGGGACTCTAATTTGAGATTTCTCGAATCATCACGCCTGGAATATGACTCCAATATATCAATTATGGACTACTATTGATTCTAAGAACATATAATAATTTCATATCTTTGATTTTACTGGTAAACAGTCACTCCAACGTTTTATAATCTTAAAATATACTGGGTACTATCCTGAGTAGAGCCTCCCAGTAGTCAACCTTTTGCCCAGTAAGTGTCCATATATCAATAAAAGGCGGGAGGTTTCAGGTTATCTTTAAATCTGGCGGTTCACTCCTCCTGGAGTCCGGGCCTTGGGTTGGGCCCGTGACTGTGAGTGTGAACTGTGAAGTTGTGAAGTTGTGATCAAATGACGCATCATTCATCATAGCCCTCCAAATTGACAATTGATAGCCTTCTGTAATCAAACAACAAGAAGGCTATTTATGCATCATTGTTCATAGCCTTCTTCTGAAAACAAAAACCAGAAGGTTCTGATAAAAGAACAATGTTCAATATTCAGAAGGCTATGCATTGTTGTGTTTGATAAATAAATAAAACATGATTCTCGAAATAGGCGCGTAGTCCCGTTTATTTCTTTAAGCAGTGAGGTATAGATTGTTTGTTTAAAAAACAACTCGTGAATATGGACTATATTATTATCTTACAATACCCCTGATCGACAAGAATAGTTATATAGTGTCCTATAAGATATGCAATAATCTTTTAAATTCTTTCATACACATTTTGTCTTGATAATATTATAGCGTCGGTTAATACATTGTTATGATATCTTATACTAGAAGTGGATGACGAAGTGATTTTATATATATCGAGCACAGTTGGTGAAATGGATCCGCAGATTCGTTTTCGTTGCTTCTTAGAAGGTATTCAAGTACTAGATATCGAGAAGCCACTAAAATATATTTATCCTCTGCAATAACGATTTCGTGGTATCCACACAAGGTTTCCAAAATGCGAATACAATAAATATACATACGAAGTCCGGGATGAGTTTGTTCTTATATCGAATATATCATCAGCCACAGTATCATATTAATTATTACGGAGCTCTACATACACATTTTTTTTCCGCGCTAAAGAACTCGCAGTACTTGCACAAGTAAGCCAAAATAGTGCGGATGCAATAAAAGTTTATGAGGGTTATTCACGTGACATCACCTCTAGATGTTGATACTTTCAGTGCTTGACCTGACGAGTAGCAGTAAACGCCGATCAACCAACAGCTCACAGTGAGGATAGGATACGACAACACATAGGCAAGGGCACTATGTAAATGATGAACAATACGTTAATAGAGGCAGCCAAGCCCAAACTTCAAGTTCCTTCAATCTAATTCCCTGCGAAAACAATTACCCAACCACCGATAGTAGTGGCCACGGAAACACTATTACGATTCAAATAACTATTCATGATGCCAGACTGCCAGAGTAAAACGGATCAATTTAAGTCAAGAGGAAATATTGAAGTAGTATTTAGGGATACTTTTTCGTTATAGACATAGCCCGGCAACCAGGTCAAATTATTTGGTTTTTTATTAAAAACAACATCAAATCCTTCATCCAAGTTGCATACGCCATCGACGTATAACCTGTCATTGCTGCATTCAACACAAACTCCAACAACAAACTCGAATAACATCCGTGTAATACAGCCTCCCTAGCAATGAAAAATTCGAAACGTTGATCAGTTAATTTTATTATTGTTCACTTCGAGTTCTGTGCTCTCGTATTCGACCTCTCTCATACAGCATACGAGCTAACCGTTCGTGGTGTGGGGGATGGTCCTTCCACCATCGCATAGTCGACTGTTGTTGGATTGTGCTGCCTGGACGCACACTCGCTTCGAACTCCAAGCGATCGCGCCAGAAAGCTATGCCTCCATCGACGTACCCCGCCTGCAATACGACATATCGTTATCAATAAGCAAGGGTACAGATTTATGTGGATAACTGCATAGTCAGACGAAGCCAATCAATACTAGACAGCATTTACAGCGCAGGGATGAGCGCGAGACACTACGCTTTTCTTTCTCACAACTGTGATTTCCACCCGGATAGGGAGGGAAAAATACGTCCTTGCTAGCTCCGAAAGTGCGACACAAAATTTCTATGGTACGCTATAAAACCACGAATACAGGCTCTGACGATAGTAAGAATATGCAGGGAAAAACAACAAACAAGACCACATCAAATTGTTCTTGTTTCATACCTTTGCAGCTTGAACATCCGCGTTGGTCTCTTGTATCCTTGTCAGTGCTTTGAGACCAAAGAATAGTGGAACTATACCCACCGTGGCCAGCCACACGCCGAACTTGATAGGAATCTTTTGCCTATAACAATACTGTGGTACAGCAAAGATCGATGCTACTGCGAGAAACTGTGCACTCCATCTGCATTTCCGAGTCAGATTATTTAGGAAGAGGGTCATTTCAGGATAAGTTGACTAGTAAAATTACAATACGTGTTTGTGACCGTATAGACAATATCAGAAATAGTTGAAAGCGCACTAGTACGGACAACATAGGATTTGTACGAAGGTATTTAGAACCGCAACTGTATATTTCCTCCTAACTAGGTATACGGTGTTTTTCATGCGCTACATTGGCAAGGATATGAGCTAGGAGGATAAGTGTATTCACATATTGTTAATTCATGGGATGCTGCATACAGATATCACGTCCAAGTATCAACGAAGTACGCTTGTAAACACTGATAGTTCAAATAAGAAACAGTGCCAACAGGACCACTCACAAATAAAATAGAGGCCTGTCACGTAACATACCTTACCAAGAAATCTTCGCTTTGCAGGTGACTGATCTCATGAGCAATCACAAACTTCGCAGAATCTGCCATAACCTGATTAGAATAATCAATTCAAATTTCAGCAATAGCTTTTATAAACACTTCCAACGCGTATACACACCGTATTGGGTTGACACACAAATACTTTTAGTTTCGAGCACTATAAACCTTTCAGATGAATTCTATTTGTGATTTTTGTAGATAAATTGATATTTAAATGCAAGTCAGTTATAATCGCATCTTCAAGAAGGAAAGGTGTATAAATTGTCCATCCCACTGTGATTCTGCATATATTGCGGCCCCACTTTTTCATTCCATCGCATATACATCCACAGCACAAGCAAAGATGAATCTGAGCATCGAACACCATCACCCTTGACAGCGATTAGCATTCACCGGGAAAACAATATTCGGACCTCATCGAAACCCATTGATACGAATTAGGTTTACGGAAGGTAGATACCAACCACAGACATGGGGTTACTATGATATATGATAGCAGAAAAGATCATCTGATGTCGCCAATACAGAGAGGTCCGTGGACATGAAATTTTCATGGTTCCAGACTTGATTGTGTGCCTTCAAGCATTTGGTTCCATATAGGAGAGATGGTGAGGCAAAAGAACCGCAGCACCTGATGACTGTCAATCGCTGCAACGCGTGCGAGTACAAATATGCGTACAATGTACCTATTTCCATACCAGTTTGGTTTGGGACCGAGGGAACTCTTCTATTTGTGGAGTGGTGGTGAGGTAAAGATTCCGCGATCGATCAAGCATACAATTGTACACCATCGCACTTGGCACAATCAAGTATCCATTCTGATTTCGGTTTCAAAAGGAAGAAAAGATTAGTAAGAATATCCATTTCTCACATCAGCAACATGGATACTAAGACAAAATAGCATTTGGCATATTGATCTTTAAAACGAAGTCATACGTATATACATAACCGTCGCGAATCCAGCCTACAGTATGATAGGGGTCAGGTTAGTTTTTCCAAAACACCTGAGCTTTGAATATCCAGAAATAACTTGAGTGGAGCGAGGTCAAATTAGGTTGCAAATGCCAACGGCTAAATCTATGAGCTGCAAGCACATACTTATACTGGTGATAAAGTTGCCTTGTTTCCCAGACCTCGACTTAATCGAGGCCATTGCCGGTAAGCCATCACTGTATCCAGCATGTGACTGTCAAACACATACGTCTCATTTCTATGTCAGTATGCTAATAGTATCGATACTCACAAGTTCTTCCAGACATGTTCAAGCGCATATATAGATTTGATTAACAATGCACTCGTAGAGAAATCGGCAGAAATGCGTTGATATGCATATTGCATAAAATAAAGACAGACAGGAATGATACACAATTATAACCCCATACAGAGAAAGATACGCGTACGACCCACCTCAGCAGCAAAGCATCCACAAGCCCATTGAAGCTTACCATAGTGGGGATAGCCCTACACCCGGCGGAAGCCGGCTGGTCCTTATTGTTTGAGATAATCAATCGGATCCTGTCTAAGGACATATCCATGGATTTGGCTATACCTTGAATCTCTTCTACGAACTCAAACGGAACGGGGACCACCTGTGTATTTTAGAACAAAGTAACATTAACCTGAATGTGTGTTCATACTATTCTATGGAAGAAGCTCAGAAGAGACTACCACATATAATGACCTATCACCACGGGTGCTATACTATACACGTTCGCAAATATCGTAGCTTACATGGTAGCATACTTTTGCTGTTTATGTGACTTCACACAGCTCCTAACGAAACCAGTGTAGCACGTCATCATTACAATAATATAACAAGTAGTGCGAGACAGAAAATAACTACACTACCTTGCCATTTCTGTGGTCCCTAGTCATTTGCCCGAGATCGCCCATGTCTTCTCCTTTAACTTCCTCCACAAGACTTTCTGATATTTTCTTGTCCACGATTTGAGAAGCAGGAACACCTGCACGGGGAGTATACAAGGTGCTGCTTATTATAGACATAACTGGTATACTGCGAGATTGTGATGTCACCGCAACCGTTTGGTGATAAGCAGCAATGCGAACAAAATTAGATTTCTACCTCTAGCCTGAGACAAATATAACAAGGACCCCCGTTATACTATTGACAAACAGCATGTAAATTATGGAAAACCTAACCTACCACTATAGCCTATTTCTTTGTGCCAAAACGAGTTTATGAAGTACGCGTCCTAACTTTTCTTTTTTTCTTCAACAGATTTTGGCCTGCGGCTAGATCGGTTTAAAACGGATCCAATTTGTATAAATAGTTTGCTGCCATATAACTATACATATTAGCAACGTACAACTTTATTCCTTCTCGGCAACTCATATTGCCTACGCGGACGAGCAAACATATGCTATAGAACATGAAATGGTTACAGAAATCATATGCGTAAACATTATCTTCGGTCCCTATAGTACAGGCAGGTATGGCTTCAAGCCGTGAAATATGGATCAGATATGCAAGCGAAGATGTGATTCAGCGTTTCGCAATG
>NW_014040053.1:65115-66328 GCF_001186125.1 Sphaeroforma arctica JP610
CGCCTTCAAATGTATGTTTGTTCTTGACCCACGAACGAAATATAAATTTATTGCAGACAAGAATTCGAGGAGAATGAAGAAAAAGTCTTGAGAGAAATGAAGGGTAACGGCGGACCACCAAAAGAAGACTCTCTCACAGTACAAATGAAGAACAACGGTGGTCTATTGACCAAAAAATACTCCAAGCCACTCATATTACGACACGAGTCTTTACCCGCTGCGGCCGGCTTGAGTGCAAGTAAGTTTGATTTCGGGCTGTGATGATAAAATTCGCAAGATTTTATCTTTCAATTGAATCCGAGTTTCTTTATTATAAGACTAGATTGACTTGTTAGAACGATTCGCAAGCGGCTGTACAAATGCATTCAACACTTGAAATGAAGCAAACATTGACTCAAACCTGATCATATGATCAATTTTCTTCCTAACAATTTGCCTTTTGTACAGTGCGAGCAGCGGTTCAAACTGAGACAAAGAGTGTGCAGGCCGGTCCTTCGATTGTAACTGGTCAAATCCAAGTTCATGTTGATGAAGAGTGAGTTGGCTTGTGCTTTAGTGTACATAACTTAGAAAGCGGATGACGTTGTTAGAAATATTATCAGAGGGGTGGTATCAGAGAGGTCATGCGCGAGACGTGAACCAGCAAATCCCATGACTTGTGCATATGCGCTAGCATAGAGTGCAGAATATATACGAGGTGATATAATAGGATGTTGCTTGAGCTTAAATTTGAGATCGGTTTCGACGATATAAACGAGATAAAAACCGCAAATGGTCGGAGCGTTCTGCATTTATTACAGTTTGATGAGGAAAATCTGTTCATACAGTCTAACATGCCATGGTAGTATATCTGCCTCATACACAAAGGGTCCAGATGATAGATATCCCACATTCAATATACTCTCAAGTTTGATATACCCAACTTTCTTCGTGCGCACCTGAATCATAGTTGATATTATGTAGTAAAGTTTCATGTAATTGTAATACAGTTTCTTAGAGGCACACTCAAGGAACAAAAATATGCACCAGGTAATATCGAAAACCAACTGAAAATCCGGACATAGTAACCGTACAAATAGCTGCTTGAGTAAAAGATACTCAGCTTATTCTATTTCATTACCTTGAGACACACACACACGCACGCACACTATACATATATATATATATATATACATACAAGTGTACACACACACACACGCACACTATACATATA
>NW_014040052.1:0-1104 GCF_001186125.1 Sphaeroforma arctica JP610
ATATATATATATAGTTATATATACTATATATATATATATAGTATATATATATATATATATATATATATAATTGGTCGGTACACGATCGCATAGCCTACTTCGAACGAAAACTTTAAGGTATCTATCACATTGTGAACGATAATATTTGCACTTCTGCCTGTGATTTGGAAAGTACTAGCGAAGAGTCTGGGATTTAAAAGTTGGTGTTAGATGTGCAGACGAATAAGAGCCCAGGTGTAAGTTTCGGTCTATTAAAGCGATATTAACGCCTTAGAGTAAATAAACGCTTAGGTTAAGTCTAAGTATATCGAAATTTAAAAGTAAATAGACGAAATGAGTCTTTTAGTAAAGTTAGGTATGCCTCGTGAAAACAGCAATACTCTGAGGGATTGTGAGGCTGAGACATTGTCTATATATAATCCTCTCAGTACTGTTCTCGCCGAAGGGATTTTATTTAGTGTTTCGTTGACGCTCTATTAGAAACTATGGTGTGTTTCGTTGGGGCGAATCCGAGACTCATAAAATCCTATCTTTAGAAAAGAAAAGAAAAAATACCCTTGATGTTCATAGTTATTGCATTAACCAATAACCTGCCACTTATCAAGAATTAGCGACTTAGTCATCAGACTGGCACATCTGGTTGGCTGATCGGAGGATCAACTAGGTAACGTTAATAGTCCCTAGAAACTTGTATTCGGTTGAGCCATCTCGCTACCAAAGTATTCAGATATATATAAATTTGGAGAGTAAATATTGTTCTATTGATAGAACTAGACCAAATCTTATGTTTGGTATTTTACTGGGAACTTTTAATGGCTTTGTTCAAATATCTGACATGTAAAATGGAAAGGTATTAATTAAGAAAACCGTTAAAAATCATTTAGGAAACTTAAGTTCCTCGTACTATTAATAGTACGTTTATAGTTTACGTACTGCTTAAGAGTACGTTTACTACACACACACATATATATATATGTATATATAGATATATAAATATATATATAATATATATATATAAAAGAATACATACAAACACACACACATATATATAATGTATATATATATAAATATATATATATATATATATATACATATATGCATATA
>NW_014040052.1:1124-12096 GCF_001186125.1 Sphaeroforma arctica JP610
TATGCACATGTATGAATATATGTATACATGCGTGTATATATGCTTGCATGCATGCATGTCTGTCTGTATGTCAGTATGTATACATGTGTGTATATATACGTGTATGTATTTTTTCGTGCATGCATGCATGCATGTATGTATGTATGTCTGTGTGCATGCATGTATGTATGAATGCATGTCTGTGTGCATGCATGCATGTATTTATGTATGTATGTATGTAAGTAAGTATGTGTTTATGTTTGTATGTATGTATGTATGTATGTGTTTATGTTTATATGTGTGTATGCATGTATGTATGTATGTACGTGTGTAAGTATGTATGTATATATGTGTTTATGTTTGTAAGTATGTATGTATGTATGTATATATTTATGTTTGAATGTTTGTATGTATGTATGTATGTATGTATGTGTGCTTGCATATATGCACGTATGCATGTAAGTATGTGTGTATGTATGTATGTAAGTATGTGTGCATGTATGTATGTGCATGCATGTATACGTGTATGTATGTGTGCTTGCATGCATGTCTGAATGTATACATGTATGTAAGCATACACGTGTGTATATGTGCGTGCATGCATGTATGTATGTATTTATGTAAGGATGTATATATGCATGCATATGTATGTATTCGTTCATGCATTCATGTTTTTATGCATGTATTTATGTATGTATGTAAGTAAGTAAGTATGTATGTGTTTATGTTTGTTTGTTTGTATGTTTGTATGTGTTTTATGTTTGTATATGTGTATGTATGTATGTACGTGTGCATGTATGCATGCACGCATGCATGTATGCATGCATGTATATGTGTATGTATGTATGTGCATGCATACATGCATGTATTCATGTATGTTTATGTATATGTATGTATGCATGCATGTCTGTCTGTATGTATACATGTATGTATATTTGCGTTTATGCTTGCATATATGCATGCATGCATGTATGTATGTATGTATGTATTTACGTATGTGTTTATGTATGTATGCTTGCATGTATTTATGTATGTATACATGTATGTATGTATGTATGTATGCATGTATGTATGTATGCATGTATACATGTATACATGTATGTATTTATACATGCATTTATATGTGCGTTCATGCATATATGCATGCATGTATATATATATGTATGTATGTATATATGTATGTTTGTATTTACGTATGTGTTTATGTATGTATGTAAGTAGGTATATATTTATTGTCGTATGTATGAATGTATGTATGTATGGGTAACAATGTATGTACCTAAGGTATGGCTTCAATAGCCGTTGTAGTAGTTTTAGGAGGATCAATAGGGTCCGCCGCTACACCCGGCCTGTTCGTCCGATATTCGCGGACTGTAAGCCACGGGACGATCACGAGTTTTAGTTTAATGTACTTGTGGACGTTCTTTTACTCGATGGTGAATACTTTTGCTATCTTGCCGCTGCTAGTGGGTCATACGCAGGTGTATCGAGTATTTCTTTATACACAATTCCAAGCACCCCAGGGTATTTTGCAAGATGAAATATACTCGCTACTTGAGGAGAAATTCGGGACAGCTGGCGACGTTGTAATGTATGCGGATAACAAACGTCCGCGGCCGACGCACATACTACACGAAACCAGTTATGGAGCACCTGCTCGGGCTTGAGACATCGTCATTGACAACCCCATCGTGCTGGCGTCGGGTGTCAGCCCAGTGGTGTCGGTGGCCGTCCACGAGAAGTATATGCACGTATCCAAAATCATTCTCCGGAACAAGGTGATCTATCTATGTATGTATGTGTGTATGTTTGTTTATTTGTATGAATATATATATGTATATATGTATACTTGTTTGTATATATGTATGTATGTGTGTCTGTGTGAGTAGTTTTTCCGTTAGCCCATAGCTGCATCATAGTGGGGAAGTTATCATGTAGAAGAATGAATATCCCACTTAATTGATTTAGATACTACTATTTGCGTTAGATGCATAAACACTACACCTACGCATTACTTATACATATGTTGTCTTGTGAAGTTGTGATTTCTAAAATAGTCGGCGTGTTTATTTATTTTTGTTTATTACTTTTAGAAGATTTTTTATCACCGAAAGCGTAGCTGTAGAGTCCCTATTTCTTTTATTGAACTTGAAATCTGTCTGGAACGCTTTCCCCCCATTTGTTGGCCCCCAAGAGGCCCACGAGGGATCCTAAATGTAATTTTGTTTCAAAAATTAGAGCATACTTTTGTGGGTCCGATATTGTCGGCTGAAAAGAAAAGTTGTTGTATAAAAAAAGGCAGGGCTTTCCCGACGCCCCCGTGGGTGAGTGTGTTTATGTGTGAGCGCGTGTGACTGAACAGTAAATACGTATTTGTGTGTGTTGAGTGAAAGTGAGGGAGAAAGGGTCCATCAAGAAATCTCAGTATCTCACCCTCAGCCCACCCTGTGCGGATATATTCACAAGTTATTAGCTACCCACTTAGGAGAGGCGCTTTTGGTCTCTGAGGCGCCCCAGTCGTGTTTTATTTAATTTTCTATAAAAATCAAATTTTGCCATTTGTCACTTTGTATATTTTTCAAAAACAAAAGGGGGCCCTCACTCCTCAGGCCTCAGTTGTGGTCCCAGACTCCCAGGGCCAGGGGTCTCAGCGACCCAGCCTTCTAATATTTCTCATGGACAGCGAATACGAACCTTGTCAAGCGAATTTGGTCATAATTTTTTCTTATGGATTTTCAGATTCTCATGCTGAAAACAATGCCTAATACCCCGACCGTATTATTTAACGTTAGCTTCTGGCTGACCTCAGGCCACGGCCCGCGGGGAAGAATGCCTTGTGTCCAGTTGTCCAAAAAATATTCTGGACGTCCAGGCAAAGAAATACCTGTCCATTTAACAACCCTGCTGACGAGTGATTAGTAGCGGACCACAGGTGACGTACTTCTTTGTCCAGTTGTCCAGAAAATATTCTGGACGTCCAGGCAAAGAAATTCCTGTCCACTTGAAACAGCCCTGCTGACGAGTGATTAGCAACGGGCCACAGGTGACGTATTGCTTTGTCCAGTTGTCCAGAAAATATTTTGGACGTCCGGAATAATAATTTCTTGTTGGCTTGTGAGTAATGTGACCTTGTGTCTTGTGACCACTTTGTCAGCCCTGGTGACGAAAGTGACGGGTCGGGCCACGGATGACGTGTTGCTCTGTCCAGTTGTCCAAAAATATTTTGGACGTCCGGACAGAGAAATTCCTGTCCACTAATAGCAGCCCTGCTGTGCTGTCTGCTGACGGGCCACTGGTCAACAGCCTAACAGGCCACAGCCCACGGGCCACGAGCCACAGGATATCATTGCTGTTTGTACTATTTTTAAATTTTTATTATTAATATTATATATTTGTCACTCTATGTTGTACATTCTATGTCAATTCGACGTGCCCTGGTATCAAACTAACAAATGCATATTTTTACATGCCTAGTTACATACATCTTGCAAGAAGGTGTACAAAAAAAAAAGTACTTCGAGTTTGGAATCAGGCGGGTGTCAGCTGTCAGGCTTATCAGCCTTGGTGATGCAATGACGAATTGAGTGACGAAAATTTATTAAGATATTCTTTTTTAAAATGAAAAACTTGGTGCGTCATGCGACCAATTTCCAAATCAAAACAAAGTAAGCGCATAGAATTATCGTACAGCCAGTAATATTAAAATAATTTAACGGTGTTAGGTTATGCGGAACCCACCAAATATGGCGCAGCTAACCTCAATAATAAATTTACGTTTACGTTTTAAAATGATATGTTTTGTTGGCCCAGCAGTGCTTGTCGTCATGGGTGTCTGACAGGCGCTCCAAGGTTCAAAATCATGAAAGGTGGTGGAGGCTGTCCGTTTTATTTTCAGAATAGGTGAACTTTCTCCCAGTCTTTTGACCCGTGTAAACAATTAAAAATACAATAACTGAGCGTTTACGTTTAACTTTTATAGTGTACCTCTTTAGCGGATTGAGGTTTGTGTGTGCTCTCTCTGGTATGACAGTGGACTGGTGGTATGATTCGTGTGACTGATTTTGGCACCCTCCCAAATAAAATATCCTCTCTCTACAGAGAGAGAGTGTGTGTGTCAGAGAGAGAGAGAGTAGGACGTCACTGTCGTCACAAGAAGCTGGCAACAAGAGCTTCGATTGTTTTTTTTCAAATAAAATAAAATAAATACTTTAAAAAAAAATCATACAAAAGCCTTCTTGGAATCTGTGTATTTATAATTAAATAATTTAGAAGGCTATGAAAAAAATAGCTTTTGGAGTTTGGTCACAGGACTTCGGACTCAGCCGCAAGTATATAACCGATTACGCAAATCGTTGAGGACAACATCTGCATTCTACAACGCACAGCGTAGTATCGCGGCTGATTTAAAAACCAAGGGTTATCAAAGGGATAGTGGGTTACAGAAACAGAGTTTTCTTACCGCTGTCTTGACCTCTGCCGATCCGAACACTTCGATATCCCTTCAGAAATATACAGGCTTTACGCGAACAACACTGAGACTCTTTTTCATTTCAAACTTGACGATATGGTTTTTGGAAATGATTTAACCCGGGATAGTCCCGATATCGAGGTATGTATTTATTTACTATGTATATGAGACTGTATATATATATATATATATATATATATATATATATATATACATATATATATATACATATATATATATATATATATATATATATGTGTGTGTGTGTGTGTATGGACGTATTTGTACACACACACACACGCATACACACACTCACACACACACACACACTCACACACACACACACACTCACACACACACACACACCTATATATATATATATAGGTATACATGCATATATACTCATAGACCCACACACACACACTCACTCACTCACATATATATATATAAATATATATATATATATATATATATATATATATTTATACATTTATATGTTTGTCTTTAATATATATATATATATATATATAATGTATTTTCTGTCTCTAAACCTCTGCCTTGCACTGTCCTACTGTTGATACCACCATGTATTATAATACGCGATATAGTAACCATACATCGTATGACACAAGTCCTATCGCGAATTCGATTATCTCCTGGATATGTGTTCCGTGCCTGCGCATTATGGCGTGTTTGCATTCCTCCTCTGCCGTACTGACTTTAGTGATGACATATTGGATTCTTCACACATGTTATGGTGATCTTGTGCCCCGCCCATGACCATAGGTTCATGCGTTGTATCTGCCACTTCCATCCCACTCGCTGATGACAGGGTGTCATACTTGCCGATGTGTTGCCATTGATGCCTTCTCCCCATATACCTACATCGCTCAGGGCTTGCTCATGCTTAATCCGAGAGTGAAGAACCACGCCAATTTGGTGCCGACCAAGGTGACAAAGGGTGCACGAGCATACTGGAAGCGTAATGAGAAAGTGGGGTGTGGGGTATGTGCACTCACCTGTCCTACGTGTGTGTATGTCATAGGCCAGACATGCCGACGTGCGCATATTGCACGGACAAGACATGCGGAGATTAGTATCAATGCCAGACTGGCGCTTCACGTACCTCAGCAGACATGGGCTGGGGGGTAGAGTGTGTGAGTGTATGGACGTGTGTGCTGTGTGTATGGAATATGAAGAATATACACGCCATGCTCAGGGGTGTGTTGCATGCCAACATGCTCAATTGTGTTTGCATGTTTCAGGTAATACTTACTGTGGTACGTGCAGTGCTAAAACTAAACTGTCGCCCTTCCTCCCCCAATGGCAGACATGCAGCGATTTGACCAACAACTTTGACGACGCAAAGCATACCACACTGAGCGAGCGGGGTGCGCTGAAGGAGTCTCTCCGGTATGTGTGCAAGGGACGAGGGTACGGTTGCTGATGAGCTTAGCAGATGATAGTAGGATGTGTATTGTTTGGATGTGCAGGACGTGTTTAGAGGCGGGTACAGAGGTGTGGCTCAATACTCATAGGCATATAGTCAACATGTATATACAAATTAGTTCAAGTAGATACATTTACTTATATTGACGTATGTATATGTCATATTGCTCAAATGTTTGTTCCGTTGTGTACACCGACACCGTTTACACCTTGTCCTGTGGCACAGCAAACATTCAGCAGATTGCTACGGAGATCACTGCTTTGCATGTATAATATCTGCCTATCTTCTATCCGTAAAACCCCCGCAGATGTGGGGATGTTTTGTTTTTGAAGCATTTCTACCCTCATATACACCCGCAGATGTATTAATAGTGTCCTAAGCTTCACCACCCACACCTACTTCACCAGCGACCCGTCACTGTCATCTCATGCACGTTTATGCCTGCCCCTCCATCCCCCCCACAGCTGTCTCAAGTGTGCTGATGCGCCCTGCCAGAAGAGCTGTCCCACTCAGTTGGATGTCAAGCAGTTCATCAGTATGATCTCCACACGCAACTTCTACGGCTCTGCGCGGGAGATTCTGTCGGACAATCCCCTGGGACTAACATGCGGTGAGCAGTATATAAGTCGTCACGTGCGCCGTTGGTGGAGTCTTTACTTGTTTGATAGACTGGTTATATATATATATATATATATGTATATATATATATGTATATATATATATATATATATATTATACACTCGCACAAACACACACACGCACACATATTATATATACATATAGAATGTATATATATACATATACGTACTATATATACATATATATATATATACGTATTATGTATATATATATTTATATTTATATTTATACATATATATTTGTATATATGTATATATATATATATATATATTAGCGCCGTTATCTTTACACAGCTGTATCTGACACCGCATTCCCCATACCTTGTATTTCATTATAAACTGATACCCACAGGCATGGTGTGTCCCACATCTGATCTGTGTGTGGGTGGCTGTAACCTGGATGGTACTGAGGAGGGTCCTATCAACATCGGCGGATTGCAGCAGTTCGCTGTGGAGGCCTTCAAGGCCATGAACCTGGTGCAGGTGCGTCATCCAAAATACATCTCATTGAACACCCGTCTTTACCACCATCAAGCCCGCCAAATCCAAAAAATACACCTTTTAAAGCCCCTCCACAACCTTCTCACCTCCTCCCCCCCCAACTCTCTCCCCTTCCCACCTCCTCACTGCATGTATCACACTCTGTCCCGTGCAGATACGTGATCCGGCTCTGCCGCCTCTCTCTGAGCTGCCTGATAGTTTCCAGTGTAAGATTGCGTTGATTGGCTGTGGCCCTGCGTCCGTTTCCTGTGGCACGTTCCTGGCACGGTTGGGCTATTCCAGCATCACCATCTTTGAGAAGCAGGAGGGTACGTGCATGAGTTATCTCGTTAAGTGGGTTGGGATGTAGTAGGTACTTGTATCTATATGTCGTTGTTGGCCGTGTGTCTCTGTGGGTGTGGACGTAGGTAAGCCTTACCCCTCGACGGGCAGTACTTATAGTACTACTGATATACTATAGCACTAGTTGTAGGTACTAGTTACACGCGGGCAGCTGTACACGTGGCACGCACAGAGGGCAAAGTGGAGGCCTGAAGCACCCACGCGTACACGACCGTATTCAACGGCCGCTGACTGTGTTCGCAATCCTTGGTATCTATTTGCACACATGTACCATAAACCCTAACACTCACCCAATGCACGTGCTCCTCACAGACTACTCGGGAGGGCTGTCTGCATCGGAAATTCCTGAGTTCCGATTGCCGTACGATGTGGTGCAGTGGGAGATCCAACTGATGCTCGATCTGGGGGTCAAGATCGAGTACGGCAAGGCCCTGGGTGTGGATTTCTCCATCAAATCATTGAAGGAGGAGGTATACATACATACATACATACATACACGCACGCACACACACACACATACATACACACACACACACACATATATATATATATATATATATATATGAATGTAAATGCGCATGTTAGTATGCTAGTATGTGTGCTGTATCGCCACATATGTGGGGTGTCTGCGTGCGCACGTCCTGGCGCTACCAGTTGGTGTAGTGTCTAAGGCGGTGGGGTATCCCATCCCATTCCCTAGTTCAGGCTGGTCTGTGTATCTAGATTGATGAGGCGTGTATGCTTGTGCCGGATTTATAATTATATTATTGTAGTTGATTGCAATGTAATGTTGTAGTTATGTGTAGGTGTATGTACATGTCTGTATACTTGTTTGTTCCATGTCTGTGCATACGGATCCTTACAGGTGTATATATGTGCCCGCTTGTATATGTACAGGCTATTATCTGCTTATGTACTTGTGCGTGTGCGTGTGCGTGTGCGCATGCTTATAGTAAGGTATTTATGTGTGGATAACACTACGCAGGCCGACTCAGGCGATCATTCACGCGCTTTATACATAAATACATATACATGAATATACATATACACATACATACATACATACATACATACCTAAATATATATGAATATATATATACGTGCCCACAGTCGCACTCGTAGTATCATGCATGAGTATGAATGGAGATGTGGCTATGCCGCTATACTCTCCCATCAAAACTTCCAACGTCTCTACAGACGTCTGCGCATTGTCCTTCCTGATTTGCCCTGACGGTCCCATTTCCAGGACTACGAAGGTATCTTTTTGGGGTGCGGAATGCCCCAGCCCAAAACCATCGCAGCGTTCCAAGGCCTGACTGAGGAGCAGGGGTACTTCAACAGTAAGACGTTCCTCCCACGTGTGTCTGCTGCGAGTAAGGTGCGTATGTCTCTGCACAGGAGGCTACGGTGTGACGATGTGGTATACGTGTGTGCCTTTGTGTGTATGCTGGCTGTGAGTATTTGTTATAATCTTCAAACTCTTGTCTTGTCTTTCATCTGCTTGATATACACCCGCACTCATGGCGTAGGCTTGTGTATTAAGGTAGGCGTTTAATAAGGTAGACGTGCGTGTAGCGGTGTGCTTGTACCATCACGTGTGTGTATGCGTGTTAACGTATACACATACACAGTCGCAGAATGGCTAGTATCGTCGGCTGATGAATCTCTGGTCACCTCAACGAATTGCTGCGGTATCTCAGCAGTGTGATTGTCGTAGTTGAAAGGGTTTTTAGGGTTTTGCTAAACCCTAGACACACTCGCACCCACACACGCACACAGACAGTGACACCCACCCACGCACCCCCCTCCCCCCTCCCCTCCCACACACGTGTGGGTGCGCTATGTCGTGTCCCCACTCGTTTCGTTCAAACTCTCACGTCACCGTTGTAACGCATTGCACAGCCTGGCATGTGCGGCTGCAAGAAGACAGCCCTTCCGCAACTCGGCGGCAACGTCATCGTCTTAGGCGCAGGCGACACAGCCATGGACTGCGCCACATCTGCGCTGCGGTGTGGTGCAAAGCGCGTCTTCATCGTGTTCCGAAAGGTATATGTTTATAGATATATATATGTGTGTGTGTATGTATGTATGTATGTATGTATGTATGTATATATGTATGTAGTATATATATACATGTATGTATATACGTATATATGTAGTATATATATATATATGTTTCAGTACGTACATGTTGTTTATTGCATGTTTATCTCTGCCGTATATACGGATGGAATGCATCTAAAAATGCGTGCTGCATGCCACTCTTCATAGTATTGACGCAACACCCCCCACTACCCACATGGCACTGTCCCCACAATACATCCCTTTTATCATCGAGTTAACGCAATACATCCCACTACTCACAGCGTGTAAACAACAAGTCCCTTTAATCCATAACGTTTACGCAATACTTATCTTACCTACCCACCTACCTATCCCGCAGGGCTTCCGTAACGTTCGGGCTGTGCCTGAGGAGATGGAATTGGCCAAGAAGGAACAGTGTGAGTTCATTCCCTTCGCCAGTCCAAATAAGGTCATCACCGCAAAGAACGGCAGAATTTCTGGCCTCGAGCTGTTCCGCACAGAGCAGGACGACGACGGCAATTGGGTGTGTAATGATGAGTTCTAGGGTTTTAGAGTTTTATAGTTATACAGAATATGTGTATATGTATGGGTAAGGGTACGAGTACGGAGAGTAAGTATAAGTGTACGTGTACGTGTTGGTGCGCAAGTATAAGTATAAATATGGGTATAAGTATATGTGTATGTGTAAGTATAAGTGTAAGTGTCTGCTATTGGTCGCTGGATACATACTCTCCTGACGTGGTGTTTCTGATACTAGTAGTACTCTACACGCCTCTTGTCTATTGTGGTACCTGTAGTCATACTGGTTGGCTTTGGAGTGCGTGTGAGATGTCCATATCTTTTGAGTGTAGTTGTTGCATGTGGGCTAGGGTTTAGGTTTAGGGTTTAACCCTAAAGTCTTAAACCCTAAACCCAAAAAAATGAATTAGAACTAACGATCTGTACCAAATACACCGCTGCAGATTGAAGACGAAGATCAAGCGATGCGACTCAAGTGCAACTACATCATCTCCGCATTCGGTTCGACTCTCGAGGATAAGGTACGATCTATGGACGGATAGTGTCTTTATATATACATCTTTAAATATATATATTATATATATATATATATATATATATATATATATATATATATATATATATATATATATATATATAGATAAATATAGATATAGATATAGATATAGATATAGATATAGATTTATATACATATAGATATATATATTTACAATACATATAGCTATTTATATCTCAAGGAAGCCAAGTATCACATACATCATATCTCACGCAATCTCTGACGACTCTCTCAGGACATGATCAGTGCCATGGCTCCCATTCGCATGAACAAGTGGGGTACTCCAGACGTCAACGCAGACACAATGGCGACATCTGCAGAGGGCGTCTACGCAGGTGGAGACATCGCAGGCATTGCCCAGACAACTGTCGAGTCCGTGAACGACGGGAAGATAGTAGGTCTTATGTTTACTGCCTATGTGCATGTGTGTGTGC
>NW_014040052.1:17863-25997 GCF_001186125.1 Sphaeroforma arctica JP610
CTCTACATATATATATATATTATATTATATATATATATATATGTGTGTGTGTGTGTGTGTATATATATATATATATATTTATAAATATATATATTAATAGTCTGTTGCACGGACACACAGGTGGATGCGATAGTGCGGATGTGGCGTTGCAATTCTTTAAATGTGGTGCGAGTGTGATGCAGATTTGCAGTTCGGTACAAAACCAAGACTTCACCGTTGTGCAGGACTACATCACTGGCCTCAAGGCACTTCTGTACTTGGAGACACGCGAGGATCTAAAGGATTGGTAGGTAGCGGCACACACGCACAGGTGTATGTATCTGTATGTCGTGTGTATATGCGTGTGCACAAGCGTTTGCAGACTGTCACTTAGCAGCACTTACACTGCGCGTAAACTTGGCCGGTGCTCCCGAGGGGCTCCTGCTTACGTGCGATATATAATACACCGACAAAAATCGGAAAAAAAAGTTTCGTGCGCGGTACACCAGCAGACGATTCTGTACAAGTTGCGTCGCATGCGGCCACGGGAAGCGGAAAGTCCGTAATGTCGCTTGAAATCTGTTTTCGCCAACCCTAAACCCTAAACCCTAAAAGCAGTCTTCCCGAACGAAACCCTAAACACTCAACCCAAGACAATGCGGTGTCACTGGTCAGAGCGCTCAGCGGAACTCGTAGGCCAGATACAAACTATGATTACACCCGGATACGCCTGTGCATATAGATATATACGTACGGAAATACGTTTTGTATACGTACATGCAAACGTATGCAATCACATATACGTAAATACGTCTTACATACGAACATACAAACGTTTGTACATCAATCACATATACCTAAATACGTCTTACATACGTACCAACAGACGTTTTTGCACCAATCACATATACGTAAATACGTCTTCAATACGTCCATACAGACGTATTCATTAACGTACATACGTCGTACACACGAGCACACGTCAATAACATCAACGACACACACGTAAACCCCCACAGGGACGGCCAAACACGGCCCACCCCAAAGCACCAGAAGGGCAAAGACAACCACGTGCGCGGGAAGAACGGAAACGCATTGCCTTCATTCGGAAAGTTCTTGGAGGAACGCAAGGACATCATTGCGCAGCAGAAGGTCAAGGACAAGCAAGCGCATGAGGCAGAGGGCCCCCCTCTACCTGCCCCGAGTTTCAGACCGGCCCCAAAACCCAGGGCAGAGGTGCCTACGGTTCAGGATGTAAGTTGTGGTGAGAGAGGTTTAGGCTGGGTTGTATGCGTATGTGTGTCTCGCATATAGCTGGTCATAGATATATATATATATATGTATATATATACATATACATATATTTATATATATTCTATACACATATATGCATATATATATATATATATGCATATATATATATATATGCAAATATTTATATATATAGTTATATATAATCATACATGTATGTATATATTCGTGGATACATGTATGCATGTATTTGATCATACCTGTATGTCGCTCTCTCTCTCCTTTGTTTTCCCAGTTTGTTTGCATGCACCTACATCCCATCGAAGATTGGGGTACACTCAGCAAAGCCATTTCGATGTCACTTGGCATTAGTCATTAGTTCGAACTATAAAGACTGCAACCGCAGTGTGAACTTTGACCCTAAACTCTGAACCCTAAATGTTGTTGTCTCTACATCGTCTTATACCCGAGGGAGAGCCGTGACAAGGCAGAGGATGACCAATCACAAGCTGAGGCCGTACACACCTGCCCTCAGCCTTTGAATCTGATTTGTTGTCCTCTACCTTATCATGGCCCTCGACCCCCTCTGTGGATAACATTTATACATATTTATATACATATACAGATAAACAAACATATACATATACATATACATATATAAATATATATACGCTTGATTTTCATACTGGTCGCACACTATACACCATACATAACACACACACACACCCTTGTTCTTGATACTAATAATACCCTTGTTCTTGATACTAATAACTTCACACCGGGGGTTGTATCTATGCACACGCAGATGATCGGGCGCTCGCTGCCAAAGATAGGCACGTACAATCAACTGTCCAACAAGAAGCAAGTGGTGGCACTCGTGGACGAAGACATGTGCATCAACTGTGGCAAGTGCTACATGACATGCAACGACAGCGGCTACCAGGTCAGTGGGCAACCCTATGAGTATATATATGCATATACATATACATATACATATACATACACATATACATATATATATATGTATATATATATAGATTTTATAGATATGTATTGTATATTTATATACTAAATCATTTATCATATATATATATGTATATATTGTAATATAATATAATATAATATATCATATTTTACATTATATATATATATCTCACACACACTCCTCTGTCATACGCAGGCCATTCGCTTTGACGCTAAGACCCATCTGCCGAAGGTGTCGGATGACTGTACCGGGTGCACGCTGTGTGCGTCTGTGTGTCCCATCATCGACTGCATCACCATGGTACCCAAGACCATTCCCCACAAGATCAACAGGTACACCTGCATCCAAAAAAATAGGACTCAGGACCCACAGTTTGGGCCAGTTAGCCATGTGTCCGTTATTGTACACGCGCGTGGGAGAGTGAGGGATAAATATCAACAAGTGTATGTGTGCGTGCACGTCTATTAGTACTGGAGTATTCGTGCGTGTGTGGTTATTTCTGTGTGTGTAGGTCTGTAGCATTGATGTGTCTGACATCATATTTGTATGTTGCATACGTCGAGTGCGTGTGGCATGTGTATTTTGTTAGGTTTAGATTTATACCCATCCGTATTCATATAGCATGGGTAGATATATATATATAAATATATATTAAATATTGTATATTATATACATACATATATATATATATATATATATATATATATATATATATATATATATATATATACATTCATACACATACATACATACATATATATATATATATATATATACATACATAC
The DNA here is from genome assembly GCF_001186125.1 of Sphaeroforma arctica JP610. Taxonomy (NCBI): domain Eukaryota; class Ichthyosporea; order Ichthyophonida; genus Sphaeroforma; species Sphaeroforma arctica. Next base: position 20,864 of record NW_014040052.1, read on the forward strand.
ATACATACATACATACATACATGCATGCATACATAAGCACGTCTTGCCATCTCCACCTGTCCGCCACTCATTGCTCTTGTATGTTTACCGTTTGAGCAGAGGCATCCCCTTTGATACAAGTGTCCCTGTGGGTAAGTATTGAGGTGGTGCTCTGGGCACAGTAAGTCCGACGAAGTATCTCGACAGTGCATATCTCGTGATGACATACGATGTAAAGGTAGTTAGTTGGAAGATGGATTAGATGCGATTTAACGATAGTTTAAAAAGACGTCAAGTGTGGCTTATAAGTTAAGCCAAATGTGAATTACAATAAATCATAGCAAGAATAGTCTCTTTAATAATTATATGTGAATTAAAATCATAGCAAGAATAGTCTGTTCAATATTGATATGTGAATTAAAATCATTACAAGAATCGCAGCGTGAGAGGTTTATAAGAGGGGGCCAATCAAAACTCAGCGATGCAGTCAAACAGAACATCGCATTGGTCGAAAACACGCAGCTGAGTACATGAGATTTAGGTCACACAACGCGCACGGGCTTGTTCTGCATAGCAAATTTGAGTGGTAGGGACTGTTCACGTACACCCACTTTAATGTTAAGGTGTGTATATCTGTGTGTGTGTTTGAAGACATACACTCCAAACCAGCAAGCCTCCATGAGAGAAAGTTGTCTCGGTCTCCTCACATATGTACAGACGCATGTGTTTGCGTACACATGCACTGATCCGTTTGAAGGAGGCTATTTCATCCCCTCAGTATACGTTTTGAAACCGTTTACCAACACATTCCACCATGGGAAAGATCTTAACGTCTGCGAATACGTATCAACTTCCTTTGAGTTTGGCCTCATAAAGTTCGGTACGTTGTATTGGAGATTCTTACCCATATTCTGGGCGCAATGCATTGTATCGACCCTGGCCAGTTTTATTGGACAGGTTTGTAGATTGATATAGTATTTGCGGTATATAAGTATACTACCAGGATCCAGGCCAGCGACTAGTGCGCGAGTGGGGCAATGGAGAGGCCGATCGGCCGCATTTCTGAGTCAAAGAGGACCGCAACGTGTGATTTCGGACACTCAACGCCTCAGCGATGAATGGAGATACGCTAAGGACCATCCAACCATCAAGGGCGAGATAGTAGGGGCAACGATGTACCTGTGACATATACATACACATATGTGCATATACATATACATATACATATACATACATATGTACATATACATATGCATACATATGTATATATACATATGCATACATACGTACATACACATATTCATACATATGTACATATCCGACACCGCAGCCACCACCGATCATTCATACAGTAATCAGTCGACCAGAAGTAGCGACTAACCCTTACAGACCACCGTACTATATGTATTGCATGAATCTCCTGTCCCCCCCACCCACCCTAGCATTGCCACACGTACGGTATGTTGACATTCAAGTAAACCCCAGTCACCCATGCAGCCGAAGTTCGGTACTCAGAGCAATCACATCCGCACCAGAGGCACATAACGCACACCAAACAGACTCTCCCGCGTTACTCGCCCGTCGACGTCTTTGGTTATCTTCACAAACTCTTGGCTGTGCAGAAGAAACAGGTGGCAGATGTTCTATTGAGATGTACAAGGAGAATTACCCACTACACACAGACCAAAGGGAGCTGCTACCTACTACATACATCCTTATCACACTCACAGCAAACGAGACAGCCGTCATGATATCTCGTGCATATGTACTCAAACAAAACACGATCTAGTACACACAGGCCAAACAGAAAAGTGGCCCATAAGAAGTATCTGAATGTTATAAGATTACATATGAATGAATATGTATCAAGCATATGTCGATTAGAGCTCGTAAGATCGATGAGGCTGCCCAGACGCTATGGTTAGGCACATTTGCAAACACTCCTGGCAACACACAAGCAGACACAGACGCACTACCTTGTACACCATCACACACACACACACACCCCTCTAACACTATGGTATAATATATACATAAAGACACTTATATCTACAACACTACAGTATATGCATACATACGCATGCCACTACACAATGGTAGACACAGACATGCACACACATCCACGCAACCTTGTGCTTCGGATACATACACACATATTCCCACGCCCTCCTTCCTTGTGCTTTTAATACATACACACACACATATTCATACGCCCTCCTTCCTTGTGCTTTTAATACATACACACACACGCACTCACACGTCCTCTTCCTTGTGTTTCTGATACCTGCCGTGTGGCGGTCCAATTGGTATGACCATCATTCCCCCAGGACGCAGTTGGTTGACCAGATTCTGTAAACAAGCAATGGCAAAGGGTGTGACGTTTAGTATACCTCTGTTAGATGAGCTATAGCTATACATAAACGTTTAATATTCCTATGTTAGATGGGCTACATCAATAAATAACCGTTTGATATTCCAATGTTAGATGAGCTATAGTTATAAATAACCGTTTAATATTCCTATGCTAGATGAGCTATAGCTATACATAAACGTTTAATATACTTCTGTTAGGCGGGCTACATCTATAATTAACCGTTTAATATTCTTACATTTGATGAGTTATAGCTATACATAAACGTTTAATATTCCTATGCTAGTTGAGCTATAGCTATACATAAACATTTAGTATACCTATGTTAGGTGTGCTCTATCTGTAAATAAACGTATAATATATATGTATGCTAGAGGTTTTTAGAGTTTAGGGGTTTGCAAGCACAATGGGAAAAGTGAGAGATTTAATATACCCATGTTAGGTGTGCTCTATCTATCAATAAACGTTTGATATATCCATGTTAGGTGTGCTCTCTAATTATAAATGAACGTTTAGTATAGCTGTGTTGAGTGTGCTATATCTATAATGAAACGTTTAGTATAGCTATTTTAGGTGTGCTGTACCTATAAATAAACTATAACTGACTCCATGAGCCTTTCGCAGTTTCCCAATATAGATATATACTTGTGACATGTATGGTTTAATTAAGTTCACATTTTCACAATATACATTTATATATATATACTTAGACATGCAGGGCTTAAGTAATTTGTATTTGTATTTAGCTTAGATATATTCTATCTGTTTGATATTGAAGTTGAAATTCATACATATCGACCACATACATATCTCTATGACACATACGCATTTTAAAATTTAGGGGTTTAGGGTTTCAGGGCTATAGGGTTTAGAGGTAAGACTTATTTCTACATTCCTCATTCTCCTTAGGAAGGCTGCAACAATCTTTGCAAACAATTGGCAACTGTATCGAACATTGTACATATAACAAACCAATATAATACGAGCATGCAGAGACACACTGATAAGCCCCATTCGCATAAGAATGAGCGCGCCTCAAACGCGAATATGGGACATCCACCCACCCACCCACCCACACACACACACACACACACATACATACATACATACATACATACTTACATATATACATATATACATACACACACACATACATACATATATACTTACATATATACATACACATACACACAAACACACACATATATACATACATACATACATACACATACACATACACACACATACATACATATATACTTACATATATACTTACACATACACATACACTATCATACGTACACCTACACACTCAGAGAACTTACCTGCGGCAAGGACGAGGCAGCAGCTCCCACGTGGATGCAGTCGAAGGGAGCGTTGGCAGGGTCACCCTGCCATCCATCCTGTACCTTGATCTGATTGGCAGTGCAAGGGGACAATTGGCAGAAGAAACCGAAAATGGGTCTGAATTAATTTGGAATCGATAATTTGGGAATGGGTACATCGGGAAACAATATTTTGGGTATGACTAATTGGGAAAGGATAGTTTGGGTATGAATTAACTAGGAAACGAAAATTGGTAAGATGCAATTGAGAAAGGATAATTTGGGTAAGAAATACGTGAATAAGTTGGTGGGAATAAACAGATTAGACGAGGCTCATCCTAGTATATACACCCGTGAGTGCTTGTAAAAGACTAATATCACATACATACCAACATATGTGTACTGATATTGATATATATCTACAAATGCCTATTCGCGTGTCGAATATATAAATACTTATATATATATATATATATATATATATATATATATATATATGTATATATATATATATATATATATATATATATATATATACGTATGTACACACACACACACACATCCACACATATCCACACACAGAGAGACACATTGCTCACGAACACGGTGAAGCGGATACCCGCATTCGTACCATCACGCACACACAGAGAGAGACGGACGGTGTATGTACACACTACAAAGCAACAACGTACACAAGGGCCTGCCGTCGTTATCTCGTAGGGTTTAGAGTTTCAGAGTTGTAGGGTTTTAGGGGGTGGAAACCCTAGAATCGGTAGTTTGGGGGTTGCTGGGACTGTGTATCGCATATGCCGTGAAAGGGGGGGCAATCATCACACGGAGTTCGGTACTATAAACCCTACACGGATAGATGGATGTGTATGTAGACTGCCTGCCACTTGGGTTTAGGGTGATTGTAGGGTTGGGTTATTCTTTATGTAATATTGAAGTGAACGTACGGTACTATGCACCATGGAGCACAACAGTACATACACGCACCACACACACGGACATATGCTCTAAGCCCAATCTGTCAACACATACATACACTCGACATCTGATCATGCACACACTCTACATATACACATCTGTTCATAAACACACACTACACATACACATATGTTCATAAACACACCCTACACATGCACATCTGTTTATGAACACACACTACACATACACATATGTTCATAAACAGACTACACATACACATCTGTTCATAAACACACTCTACATATACACATGTGTTCATAAACACACACTACACATACACATATGTTCATAAACACACTACACATACACATCTGTTTATACACACACTCACACATACACATCTGTTCATAAACACACCCTACACATGCACATCTGTTCATAAACACACACTACACATACACATCTGTTCATAAACACACTACACATACACATCTGTTTATACACACACTCACACATACACATCTGTTTATAC
>NW_014040052.1:27414-29993 GCF_001186125.1 Sphaeroforma arctica JP610
ACACACTACACACANACACACACACACATATATATATATATATATATGTGTGTGTGTGTGTGTGTGTGTGTGTGTGTGTGTGTGTGTGTGTGTGTGTTTGTGTATGTGAAAGTACCTATTATCATATACATACATTAATCAACATATTCAAGGCTGTGAATATTTCTTGATTGCACCTATATTTATACATCAGTCTTTCTTTCCATGCAATGTCAAATATTTAACCTACAGATAACGTGCGCAGATCGCTTAACGAACATACATGCCATTCGCTTTGTCAGAGTCACTATCAGGATAGATCATTTCTTTTCAAATTAATCCATTGCACCATACTTACAGAGAGAACCAATGCTATTGTACGTTGACCTCATTATAACATTCAAGAATCCCTGGGGTATTGCCTACCTATCCACTAGCAGCATGGCCTCTTCCACCCGTTTAGATTGAATGATCGCCAATCGTTTTAACTCCCGTACCAACCCAGTGTTACTGCTGGCCTTGGCAGAGTAATACATCGCGCCTGTTACAGTGCTGTCTGTGTAATCAATATGCGTTGATATATACTTGTATATATATATATATATATATATATATATATATATATATATATATAAACATACATGAATATATGAGAAACGTGAAGTCTTCGTGTCGGTGACACAAACTGATATTGTTGTTTACAACTTTTCACTTCATTTTTTCAGTAGTGAATATTGACTAATGTCATACATCGCCTCATTAAATATAACAAGAGTATGTATTGTATGTACTCAAAAAAAAAAAATTTGGTTACACAGAAAGCATAATGGAGTACGTAAATTCCAGAGCAAACGTTTCGTCACAGATTTGCCATGGCACAGAAATTGAACGTAAACGCATATTTATTCAAATTCAAAATGTTTTAACGGTTACAAAGTGATCAGAAGAGCCTACCTAAGTTTATTTTTAGGACTCGTTCGAATTGCGAAAGCCGTACACACTTAAATATTTAGACCCGCAAGGTACACATGTCAGAATACAAAGGACCGCATATGGAATAAAAGTTGAACGTAAACATATCTTTATTCGATTTACAAAAGTTTCAACGGAAACCGGTTTCAGGTTACCGCGTAGACCTTAGTCTTAGACTCAGACTCTTAGACGTCATGAGACTCACGAGACCCTCTAAAGAAAAATTAAAAATATACCACAACGGACTGAAGCCATTAAGATGGCCGTGGAGCCGTTACCTAGCAGTGATACATACATATGTAGCCCCCAAGCGCTACCGTCCCGCCAGTACAAGGCACCCGTCGGTATAGCCAGTTAATTCCAGCACGACAGAGTCCTTGGTCATCGCTCCCTAGATATCTAATATTTTTATATATCTACCCATCCCTTATGTCCCTTCGCACAGCCCTCGGGAGCGGTAGACACGACGACGCCCGAGTCGATCTAGAGGCGTGCGGGCTGACTCTCGGCGTCGACAACGACAACAGTACCCTGTGCTTCTTGGCCCACTCCGCGTGGTCTCTACAGCCCTGTACAATATCATGTACAGTCGAACAGATTAATCGGTTTTACCCTCTTGGCTTGATGATATGGCGATGCTGAGCCCCTTTTCGGGTTGCTAATTGGCATCTTACCACTTGTCTCATTATTCTGTCTTAACCCGTCCTTATTAACCGGCAATACAGAGTTCTCGACATAGTTGCTACCAAGAATCTGGTTAACAAAAGGAAATCCGTAGAGACAGTAGCACGTAGCAAACGTTTGATCTGGTGCTGACCCTCTCTGCGGCAACGTTAACTTCGAGACGGGGTTGCCGACAGATAACTGAAAGTCGGAACACTTTTCGCCAGTGCTTTGAAACTCACTACCGGTTTTAGGCGGAATCGGTGGGATAAAAGGTTGTAACTCGGTAATTTCCTTGGACTTTGTTGTTGGGGTCCTGTTGTCCAAGAACGGGCAATCGTCTGTTTTGGGGTCGAAACTGGAGTTTGGTACTGTTTCGTCCAGCTCGGCCGCGGGGATATCCGGCCGGTGATTCTTGCTCTCCTGCACATTATGCAAGGGTTCCTTGGTAAACTGAGTAATTTTATCCCTCTTCAACTGTGATACCTTCTCCTGCAACTCCATCATATGTTTTGTGTCCTCCATACTTTTTTCGGCCAGCTGATCGGCCTATTTTCTTATCTCGTCCAACATTTTCTGTCGGTTGGTTTTGAGACGGGGCAGTCGTTTCCTCAGTTTGGCGGGGGCGTCCGGGTCAAAGCGCTACAGTAGCATGTTATCTTTGAACTCGTTGTAGCTCAACACAACCGTGAAGATCTTCTCGGGGCTGGTGCGCTGGTGGCGGGCTACGGCGATGATGATAATCGACAGCACTGGACGATCGTCAGCGATCGTCATCCATTCAAAAACGACAAAACATCGGTTCATCTGCGTCTCCAGAAGCTGGAATCCTGCAGCCACCCTCTCGCCCTTCTTAAATTTGAACGCCAGCAAATTGGACATGCTCAACCTGGCGACCATAATTCGCTGTAGTAACGAGCTATTATATCCATTCATGTTGGTGTAGAAATACGGCCTCCGGTCAG
>NW_014040052.1:43839-47990 GCF_001186125.1 Sphaeroforma arctica JP610
TTTATATATTTATATATTTATATATTTATATCTATATATATATGGCTGTGTACGTGCTCTGCGTCCTTTTCGTATTACAGCAGTGTGGGTTATATAATTAAGAAAAGTGCACTACTGCTGTCATCCTTGCTCTCTTGGGTTGTTGCGTTCGATTGTATGGGCTTGTCTTGATTGCCGATTGATCTTCTACTTTCTACTCGTATTCAATCATCTGAAAGTGTGAGCGGTGCCTACAGATATGGCTTTCCTTCGTAGTTGGTATCTCGTCTTATCTAGAACCCTGAAACCCTAAAACCCTGATTGTAAGAGTTCTTATTTGGACAGCTTACAATCCGAGGTATGCCTACCTGTTTGGACTGCCGCTCGTTAATTCACAGGTCACCTATAGCGCCGCTCTCCTACTCAGGCAACATCTATCATGTACGTCAGAGGATAAAGTCTTCACCCAGTCGATCTTATAGTGTAATGCCACTCAACCTCATTGCTACTTAAACTTTTTCATAGCATGGAGCACGGGATAGTGATAGTATAGTAAGTATCCCAATACACTCATATACCGTCCCTGTACGCGTTAAACGTTTCCCGCTGCCGGGGAAGTCGTTTACGTACCAATCGGCCATCTTCACCCGTTTGACGAGTTTTGTCAACAACCGTATTGCGTAAACCCGCGTGCCCGTCATACCAGCTACTAACCACTAACCCATCCTGTAACGCTTACACGTACATGCCATACCCTCACACACCGACACTCTCACGTCTCTCCTGTATAAAGTGCGCACCGATGCATTCACTTATAAGGAACGGCGACAGCCACAACGTACCATGACGTCTACGAATCTAGTCATCGACATTACGGGCATACAGCAGGAGACTGTGCTATTAGTAGCACACTACGACAGCACTGGAGAGACGGTTGGTTCAGAAGGGGCGACGGACAAGTGAGTGAAGGCTGGGGGGTTGTGGAGATGTACGCACATAGATACATATGTGTATACATGTATATATGTAAATATATATATATATATATATATATATATATATATATATATATATATATATATATATATATATATATATATATATATATATGTATATATATATATATATATGCATGTATGACACATACATACACACATATATCATACATGCATACATACCTACATACATCGTACATGCATGCATACATTCATACATACATTCATCCATACATACATACATTTATACATAGTATACATACATACATACATACATCCACACACAAAAACATACATACATACATACATACATACATACATACATACATACATACATACATGCGTGCAGGCCACGAGGACTTGCTGTCCGCTGTAAAATGCACTGTAACGTGATGCGTGTCACACGGAGTGATAGGCGCATGAGTCATGGGTGAGATGTTATGATATACGCTTCACGCAATCCGCGACAGATTGGAAGGGAGTTCCGCACACACACACACGCACACACACACATATATATATAGATATATATATATATATATACGTATATATATGTATATATATATAAGAGAAACAAACTGCTTACCATAAAGACATGCGATACCATCCAGTACAGCACGCTAACATGCACGCACCTGTCCTCCTATAGTCGTAGCAGACCGTACCTACACCGCAACACCCACGACCAACCCTACAGCATGCTTGTATACATGCCTGAAGCTTACAACTATCTCTAACCCGCTCTACCAAACACTTGTATATACTCCCATGCCGCACTTAAAGTCAGAAATTCTTACTTTCCTTACATACGTACATACTTCCATTCTTACATACGTACATACTTCCATACTTACATACTCGCATACTTCCATGTTTACATACGTACATACTTCCATTCTCACATACGTACATACTTCCATGTTTACATACGTACATACTTACATACTTACATACGTACATACTTCCATGTTTACCTACACCTCAACACACACTACCACAGTGGAGCGGGAACATCGGCATTGCTCGCCCTGGCGAAAGCCCTGTGGGATTTGCATCCGGACAACGTGCCCTACAGTGTCCGAATTTTATGGACAGGTGCAGAGGAGAATGGCTTGCACGGGGCCATGGCCTATGTGACAAGGGCGCTGGAGAATGGGGAGTTGAAGCATGTCCGGGCTGTGATCAACCTCGACACTGTGGGTGGGTGAGTGTTGTCGCTGTGGCTGCGTATAGCGTGTACCTGATATGTGCACACAGGTGTGTGTGAAAGTGCGGCAGTGGGACAAGGTCATGGCATTTGGTGGCGAAGTAAACGTATACGTATGCAGAGTCTTTAGGCTTTTTAGTAACCCGTACACCACATACTATTGAAGGCGCCTGCGCTTGATCGACGCATGCGGAGTCAGACCTCAATAACGGTTTGCGGGCGTGTGGCAGAGTGTGCCACTGTATATTGCATGCAGAATCATCCCGTAGTACCGTACGATGTGTGCCTATGTATCTGCAATTGCGTTTTGTTCGGTTGTCTCGTAATAAACGTTTAACGCAACCGATGCCGTTCGTTGCTAACGCACTTGCGCCGAGGCTATATATACGTCGACCGGTACTTTATACGGGTAACCGTTGACAACTATACATTACAAGAAGAGTGTGATCACTCGTGCCCACTATCAATACACACCCCTCTACAACCTTGCATTAATCTTTGCCTGTCACTGCTAGATCCGAATGTAGGGTTTGGTGTTAGGGTCTAGGGTTTGGAAGGGTTTAGACTGTCCCAGCACCTGATCTGCTGGCCCTTTTTGTGGTCCTGTAGGCCTTGCAGAGGTGTTTGTCCTAGCCACTCTACGAGTCGCGCGCCAACCCTCACTTGGCACCTGCTTCTCCTTCGCCCAACACTCACCCTCATGCTTGCGCAATAAACCCTAAACCCTAACCCATACTTGCGCATTCATCCCTAAACCCTAAAACCCCACATCCCTGAATCCCTAGATCTTAAACCCTTAAATTCTAAAACCCCAAACCCCTGCCTGGCTGCACTCTCCTCTCTCCTCCATACCCCGGGCGTGTGTTTCCCTCCCCCAGGTGGCGGTGACTTTCTGTATGTGCACTCCGCGCACTCGGCCTATACCGAGTACAGTCACGAGTGCGAGGCCTTGGGCCTGTCTCAGACGAACTACACCTACAGCCCAGTAGTCAGAGACCAACTGCTCAGCGCCTCTGCACAGACGGACAGTGTGGCTAACGTTTTCATCATTCATCCGGATTTCCCAGGTAAGCTTCTGCACAGGCGCACAGTGTGGCTAACGTTTTCATCATTCATCCGGATTTCCCAGGTAGGGCGAGATGTGCCCACACACAGATACGGGGATGGGTCAGAGAGGTGGGATAGGCACATACAGGCACACGTGTATAGTGTTGTGTGTGCATCCACAGATACGTGGATGGGTCAGAGAGGTGGGATAGGCACATACAGGCATACGTGTATTATTTTGTGTGTGCACCCACAGATACGTGGAAGGGTCAGAGAAGTGGGATAGGCGCATACAGGCATACGTGTATTGTGTTGTGTGTGCACCCACAGATACGTGGATTGGTCAGGGAGGTAGGATAGGCACACACAGACATACGTGTCTTGTTGTGTGGGCACGCAGAGAATACTCACGACTCTCCCGGCCGTAATGTGTGGGTATATATAGGTCTATAGCGGTGTGTGGCAATGTCATAACTATGGCATACGTGGTTGCATGCATAGAGAGAGGGACACCAGTTAAGAATAGATGCGAAAACACGCATGCACACGATCATTGCAGGATTTCCGATGATGGGATGTGTGGCAAAACGTATCACGAAACACAGAACACACGGTTAGCGGACCTCAGATACTGCATCGTGTGGTGCGTTAGAGACAGTTAGCGTCTCGGAATGTCCCAATGCATGTCCACATACGCAGAGAGTTGAACGGCACAGCCTATCACTAAGATATCTCTGCAGGAGTACAACACTGGTTGGTATATATGGAACATGCACTACTTATACATTCAGAACAAACAGCCGTAGAAATGGTCTCTATCGGATCATACTATTTTTATACATATAGATACAGCCCTACAGAAAACGCCTATACCTCCAGGGGTTTCCCTCAACTGTATGCGCCAACCTCACACTCCCACACAC
>NW_014040052.1:48010-53674 GCF_001186125.1 Sphaeroforma arctica JP610
ATATATATGTGTGTATATGCATATATTCCCACAGGCTATCCCAGGGGCGAGACGGGGTCATGGTCTGACCACGCACCGTTCGCGTGTGCAGGGCTGCCCATCGGGTATGTGGAGACGACTAACTTCAACATCGACGGACACAACCACTACGACGGCTATTCACAGACAACCAATCCACTGATGTGGGACTGCTTCAACGCGTCACTTGTCAGTGCGTGCGATCGCGACACAGAGATGAAGTGGGGAAAGATCTGGCACACGCAGTTGTAAGTGGTTTATGTCTGTTCAATAACACACACAGGGGTCAATGGTTTATGTTTGTTTAATAACACACACAGTTGTAAGTGGTTCATGTCTGTTCAATAACACACACAGGTGTCAATGGTTTATGTCTGTTTAATAGCACACGCAGTTGTAAGTGGTTTATGTCTGTTCAATAACACACACAGGTGTCAATGGTGTATGTCTGTTTAATAACACACGCCGTTGTAAGTGGCTTATGTCTGTTCAATAACACACACGGGTGTCAATGGTTTATGTCTGTTCAAGAACACACCTAGGTGTCAGTGGTTTATGTCTGTTTAATAATACACGCAGTTGTAAGTGGTTTGTGTCTGTTTAATAACACATACGGGTGTCAGTGGTTTATGTCTGTTTAATAGCACACGGGTGTCAGTGGTTTATGTCTGTTCAATAACACACACGGGTGTCAGTGGTTTTATGTCTGTTCAATAACACACATAGGTGTCAGTGGTTTATGTCTGTTCAATAACACACATAGGTGTCAGTGGTTTATGTCTGTTTAATAACACACGCAGTTGTAAGTGGTTTATGACTGTTCAATAACACACATAGGTGTCAGAGGTTTATGTCTGTTCAATAACTCACATAGGTGTCAGTGGTTTATGTCTGTTTAATAACACACGCAGTTGTAAGTGGTTTATGTCTGTTTAATAACACACGCAGTTGTAAGTGGTTTATGTCTGTTTAATAACACACGCAGTTGTAAGTGGTTTATGTCTGTTCAATAACACACACAGGTGTCAGTGGTTTATGTCTGTTCAATAGCACACGCAGTTGTAAGTGGTTTACGTCTGTTCAATAGCTCACACAGATGTCAGTTGTTTATGTCTGTTTGATAACACACGCAGTTGTAAGTGGTTTATGTCTGTTCAATAACACACACAGGTGTCAGTGGTTTATGTCTGTTCAATAGCACACGCAGTTGTAAGTGGTTACGTCTGTTCAATAGCTCACACAGGTGTCAGTTGTTTATGTCTGTTTGATAACACACGCAGTTGTAAGTGGTTTATGTCTGTTCAATAACACACACAGGTGTCAGAGGTCTGTGTCTGTTTGTGTTTCAACACTCGCGTCGTCAACTCTGGCGCTTATGTACTCGTACGCCTGCTGCATGTTCCACTGCACACATGCCGCTTTAGGGTTTTAGGCGGTTGTTTCGCTAAAACCCTGAAACCTTTAAATCCTAAAACCCAATAGCACTATATACCCCCCACCACTCACCTATCCCAAATACACTCGGGTAGTTGTTTGCAATCGGTATTGCTATTCATATACACCAGCTAGCATACAACACTAATCCCAATTAATGCGCAACTAAAGTTTTATCAAAAGTACACTATCCGCAATTAGTCAGCGAATCAAGTCTCGCTCCCCATGTATTGAATTTTCACACTCCCACGTGAACTGACATACACATACACACTCCCCAGAGACAAATGCCTATACTTAACAGCCATGTCTTAAACTACACACACGTGCACATATGAACATCTCTCACCACAACTGTGTGCATGTCGCGTGGTCACGTCTACCTTAGCTCATTCGGCTGAGCTCTCTTCTGACCTCCTTGCACACACAGTGATCGTCTGGATATGTTGGATACAGCCTTCCCGGGCAGAGTACGTGAACAGTTGGGTGATACGGTTGACTCTCTGGTGACCTTCTTAACGCATGACACGTTTATGCGAGCAGTAGTCGCCTCTGATTGGGCTGCAACGGCCAATGCTTTTGGAGGTATACGTATGTATGTGTAACATTGTTATATGAAAGTGTATGTAACATTGTTATACGTATGTGTATGTAGTATTTTCAGTCTGTGCAACATTCTCATACGCAAGTATATGTTTCTGTTTTAAACCTAGACCATAGGAAAACTGCTGTTTGCGTAGTTAACCTGCAGTGCGTGTGAGTGTTTCGCTAAGAAAGTGTGCTGCGTCTGCTCACTAAGTCGGGTTTCATGCGAGGCACATATAAGAGCGCAATTGCAGAGAGTATGTAGGTATGCCATAGGCAGAGTGGTTTATGCCATAGGCAGAGTGGTTTATGCCATGGGCAGAGTGGTTTGTGCCAAAGGCAGAGTGGTTTATGCCATAGGCAAAGTGGTTTATGACATACATCAGCCCCACAGTTGTACACCCAATGTGTGCCTTGCTAGACGGCGTTGTTACCTGACTACCCATGGCCCACAACTTCTGTGCAGGCTTGTGTCTGGGGATGTCTACTGTCCACTGTACTTATGTGAGGTCAGCGCCTTGGCCCAATGTCTGGGCCTGGACTTGCAGCACCCACTAACCCCCGTCGCATGACATGACATGGCATGCACACACCACACACCACACACCTCTGCAGATGCCGCTTCCCAAATCGAGACCGGGGCAGGTGCAACCCTATTCCACACTGAGAGGACAACTTCAAGCCATACCCAAACGTTAGTCATCAGTGCAGTTGCCGTGATAGTAGGTGTACTTGCCATTGGATCATTGTTGGTGGCAGGTAAGAGAGCGCTCAGGTGGTACCGGTATGGGCAAGCAGTAAACCAGGACGGTGGCGAGAGCGAGTGCGAGGAGGGGTCAGACCTTGAGGATGAAGTCATACTCATGAGGGACGTAGCCAGTGATTCGTGAGCGTTGTATGTCGCGTGACTAATGGACTACATACCCGTCAACGAACATGGTCACATAAGCCTGGATAGCTTGAGTAGGGTTTGAAGTAACGGATGGATAGATAGCACCAGGGGCATATTTCAATACAGGTGTTTGTGCGTGTGCCAAGGTGTGTGACTACAACTGCTATAATCCTAGAGTGATTGAAAGCTTGTTGGGTTACAACATGCACTAGGTTTTAGGGTTTTGCACTGCGAAATTGTTAAATCTGTGCGGTCCATAGTGGTACAAAGGAGCTCACGTACTGTAATCGGCAGAGGGTGGGTGGGTATTTAAACTAAAGCCTCTAGAAGTCTCAACCCTGCCCAAACCCTAAACCCAAAACCCCAATCCCAAAACTCTAAGCCATGAACCTCGCATAGGCCACAGTACAATAGCAGACAAGTTGTAAGCGTGCCTTGCGCTCGGTATGAGTATGCTACACGTTTGCCACCATTCCATTAACCAGCTTAGCTTAGCATGACTCAGGCGCGGGTTAGTAGTCTAATTGACATATGGCCAACATGGATATGGTACACTCTCTCCACTACTCACATAGGTAATCACTTTCTTCAGGCAAGAGGCAGGGGGTGGATAATCAGTTCATGACAGCACACTAACTGGCAACAACTGTGCTCAAGCCGTTCTGTGGCGATACGTTTTGTATACACTACTTGTCCTTAGACAAAGATTCTAAATCGACAAAGACTATGCCTTAAATTGAACTATAACCCTGCATCCAGAACCCTAAGCCAGCCAGTGAATAACAATAAGTGACAACTGGACCCTAAACATAAACACCACTCCAACTGAATAAGCGATACACTGTAGTCCGGTCCGTATGGTATATTTTTAATTTTTCTTTGGAGGGGCATGCCACAGTGCTATTAAGTGACAATAAACCCTAAACCCTTAAAGGGGCACCGCAATTTCTTGAAAACACTAGAGTGCGAATTCCCCTCCCAGCGGAGGTATTGTTGTGACTCTGCGCATGTCAACCCCGACTTGCGGCGCTGCTCTGTCCCGAGGGTTTACTGCCGTTTAAGTCCGTGTTATAAGCTGGTTATCGAGACGACTTTATTTGGTTGGTGATTGCATGATATTCACACAGGAGGTCCGGTAAAGGGAGTGCTTCCAGTGATTTGGTGAATGTGGTGACCTGAACTAGGGCACTCAAGGTTGTTGCCAGTGGGACTGTACGAACTTTTGAGGTTATTGGGCATCAATCCGATATCTGATTATAAGTTAAAATTGTACGAACGAGGATCATATTGTTTATGATGGGCCACAGATACATCATAGATATATCGCCGATAGGAGCGAGTCAATATTTTGTATGTTGTGTGTATAACCATGTTTTACATGTACAGGTAATGTAACAGATAAGTCAAGTATTTCATACACGATTACATAGTATAGGAAAGAACACAATCTTTAATTATGCAAAGTAAAGTAAAGTGTTTAAATGTACGATATAAGTAAGAAAAAAATGCATCAAATAAAGCACAAGGAGGAACCTCAAACTCGTTCAGAAAGACCGTGTTCTCCCCGCAAACCAGCCCTACAATCTCATTCATCATAGCCTTCTTAAATAGAAACACTTATACCTGTCTTATTAGTTATATTTTTCGTCTTTATCCGTCTATGCAAACTTAGGTCCCTTGCGTCTATGTGCTTAAAAAAATATGAAGTACATATGACATACGTAACAGGTAATATAACAGACCTATACTCTCTCTAGAGAGAGGCACTCTCAGACGACGTACCAAATGATTTCCGAGAGAGGGGAGTGAGGGGACTTTGTTCTGAAGGCCCTGGGTGTCAGAGTGTCAGTCAGCTGTCATATCTTTATAATAGGCCCCCCTCAGGAAAAAAAGCCTCCCCGAAAAGTAAAAACCTTAGAGCTAGCCTATAGACCCTAAATACCAACTTCCAAGGTATGTACAGTACACGAGTGCCATACCCATATATGGTAGGTGGATGTAAGTATTATTGGTCGGGAACGTAAACGAATACCTTTTAGTACACACAAACTAAAATAAACAATATATAAGACACGATGTATATCACGGAGGAATTTAAAATATTCATATAATATCAAACATAAATTTAGTGTCGTAAACTGTTTCAAATTTTACCCTTCAAGCCAGAGGATGTTCCTGTATATACAACAACTTATACATGTGTTTAATTATTGTCAATAAAAATACACATGTACCAAATTAAAAGGTATGTCTGTCTTTATTTAATTAATGGGAAAATCGAACAATATGTAGACAGACCCAATAAGACCACAGAGATTCAAGTATGCTCTCGAATGATCGTACTGTCTGTCTCAATATTGACTGTGTGAGCTGTGTCCAGTTACTACGGTTTACGCACGTACGTAGTGTATAGTATATAGGGATATCAGTGCCCCTCCACAGCCACAGAACAGCCCTGGGATACAATAATGCAGAGTTTTGTGAGTCGATCTGTACGCACCACCGCCAAGGTTAGTTAGTTGTGGCACAAAAGGCGTGCACCAGAGCACTTGCGTGTGTGGGCATACATCAAAGCATTTGCACTCATGTGCATACACATGCGCGTTTGCACGCTTGCTTGCGTCTACCCTACTTACATATCTATATGAATGTATATTTTATAAAGCAATGTATGTACAAATAATATATATATATATATTTATATATATATATATATATATATAGACATATATATA
>NW_014040052.1:53694-63296 GCF_001186125.1 Sphaeroforma arctica JP610
ACAACAAGAATAGTTAGGTTACGGGTAAACCGGTAAAGGGTTTACGTAACTTACCTAACCTTGGTTCCAACATATATATTTGTGTGTGTGAGTGTGTGTAGCTTTCTATGTATATATGTGTGCTAATGTATATATTTGTTACCATTTATACACATGCACATAGGAAAACATTGTATGTATGAACATTTAAATCTATAGATTTGCTTCTATATACGTAGTTGTAAAAATAAATAGTATGTTATTATGTGTACATGTAAATAAAGTTGGAGTTTGATAAAAGGTATATATGTTGTTCAATATACGCTTAATATCTACATACCTATACTGATAACTGGTAGGCTACAGTATAGCTATCGCATCTCACATCGGCATTATAACACTCAGAATGAGAGTACATTAGGTTGCTTGCATGTCTATACCTTGATTCTTCTATCACGAGGGAAACGCATATAGGCATCGCAGTTGTAACATCAAAGTGGCTTCAAGGACATCCCTCTAACCATTTATAAACTTGTAGACACACTCACCCGTATGTTTCTATGTATGTATCTATCAACCATATCCTAAGCTTGTACACACACTCACCCGTATGTAGGTATGTCTTTATTAACCATATCCTAAGCTTGCGCACACACTCACCCATGTGTATTTATGTATTTAATAACCATGCAGGTTCAGCAGACCCGAGTCGCCGGTGCTGCTGTAGCGCGATGGTACTCGAGCGGTGGTATGTAAACCTTGATTAGGGTTTAGCGGGGGGAGGAAGTGTAATATTACATACTGTGCTATGACTTATGCGCATGTCAGCTATCCATGTGAGGGTGTATACGTGACACGGATGGTGGTATGTGAGCCTTGATTAAATATGAGTGTAGTATTACATACTGTGCGATGGCTTGTATGAATGTCAGCTATCCATTTGAGGGTGTGTACGTGACATTAAGGCCCATCAGCTGTGCCTGTGGCCTATGCATCTCGTGTAGCTGCTTGCTAGTAGTATCCTTCCACGTGTTCCGATTCGTGCAATTCATTATGTGTATGAATATATAAGTTTGTATCGTGTACATGCACCTGTTTAAAATTTTATTGTAAGATACCTACAAAGTGCTTGTACATACACGCCATTTCAACCCGGTTTTTTATTGTACGATATCTACAATGTGCTTGTACATACACATCATTCACGACGGCCTTCTACCTACACCCGTTGCCAATTCACCCACCCCCTCTCCTCTCCTTCGCGCCCACCCCCTCTCTGCAGAGGAATATGATCTTGTGGTCATCGGTGGTGGCCCTGGAGGTTACATCGGTGCCATCAAAGCCGCACAGATGGGCATGAAGGTGGCCTGTGTGGAGGGACGGGGACGTCTAGGCGGCACCTGCCTTAACGTCGGCTGCATGCCTTCTAAGGCGCTACTCAACAGCTCACACCTGTACCACCAGGCCCAGCATGGTCTGGCCAGCAAGGGTATCGAAGGTATGTGTGTAGTAAAGGTATCGGAGGTATGTGTGTGTGCGTTGGTTACACATTGAGGATGGATGTGTGGTACGGGGTGGGTGCGTCTGTTGCGCATGTTGGGTATTGTGCTTGGCTCGGTTGTGCATGCACAGGCCATCGAGGTATAGCTATTCTACTTGTGCTTGTAGAGAGCGTAAGGTATAAGTGCTGCTGCAGTATGTGTACGCGTGTATGGTTGCATTTAGATACACATGCGTGCGATGTGAGAATAGTACGTATACACCCTATCATTCAGAGAAGCACAGGTGTATGTACACGTGTTTGTTGACAAGTAGAGTGTTCTCTCTGCTATTTTACCTATCTTGGGTGTGCCTAATCCAGCTTAGCAGTCAAACAGTTTCACGGTGGAATTAGATGAGTGTGGTACATACCGTCCGCCCTGAATCCAATTTTTAAGGGCCTGGAGATGTCCTGATTCCCATGTGTATGTTGTTGTTGTTATTGCATGCGTTCTTGTGTTTGAGTTGAGTCTAATTCGTATGCTGGGTCTCATGAGTGCTTTCTGTGTCCACTATAAATGCGGTCCAGTCTGTATAATTCAGCAGCGTATGGGAAGGTACTCGAACACATGGCCTACCTACACACCTGCATTAGTGTGATACACACAGTCCCTATCTGCACACATGCGTTAGTGCGATATCCCCATTCATCTGTTAATAGCATGAGAACAATTCAATGGAGGGCCTCTGGGGTAGTCTCTGAACATTGATTTATAGCGTGTGCACACAACCAAGGGGGGAGAGATTAGTAGGACACTTCCATGCATCTGTGTGATAGGGCGTCTTGCTCTGTATATATATAAAGATAGGATAAAGTATGTGCACCATATGCACGCACACGTACAGCTGCAAGCAATGCCTGACACGCCTATGCATACGCTGCCACACGCAGTGGGTGAGGTTAAGCTCAATCTGGACAAGATGATGGAGCTTAAGTCCAACACAGTCACCACACTCACGGGCGGCATCGAGGGACTGTTTAAGAAGAATAAGATCGAGTACATCAAGGGCTGGGGTTCTTTCCAGGATAAGAATAACATCAAGGTCAAGACGGAAGATGGTATGTGCGCTATGACTTCATATGTATGTGGGTATGTATATGTATACGATTATATATATATCTGTATTTGAGCATGTATATGCGTATGAGTGTATGTGGGTATGTATATGTATACCGAGTATGTATATGCATATGGTATTGGTCTTGCTAGTAGCTTGGCTGTGACTGTATTTTAACTTTATTTTTCTAGTATGGTTTGGTCTATCTTTGTCATTCACTTTGCGTCTATGACAACCACTACGTATCCCGTTTGTGGCTACTGTTGAATACGCTGTGAACTTGTTGACTATATATTTATTATTTATAGTAACATGTATATGTTATTTATATTAGCACACAGGTATACATGTTATTTATAGTAACATGTATATGTTATTTATAGTAACACATGTATATGTTATTTATAGTAACACACATGTATATGTTATTTTCATTAGCCATGTATTTTTATTCTTAATACCCCATGTATGTGTTATTTGTATTAACACTAACACATACATGTTCTTTATATTGATACGTATGTACATGTTTTTTCTATTAACACACATATGTATGTTGTTTGTATTGATACGTATGTACATGTCCTTTCTATTAACACACATGTGTATGTTCTTTACATCGATACGTATGTGTATGTTCTTTATTTTGATACGTATGTACATGTACTTTCTATTAACACACATGTGTATGTTGTTTGTATTGATACGCATAATTGACACACGTATGTGATCGTAACATCAGCATTAATATAAATGTGATAAATGTTGACTAAAATGTATATATGTTTTTTATTTTGACACGTATGTATTATCACAGTTCTATAGTCCTTATCTTAACGCATACGTATATCTTATACATACATACTTGTTATTTATCTTCGTACACATGTAAATGTAACCTCCCCATGCGTGTGTGCAGGAGGTGAGAGTACGTTAAAGGCTAAGCGAGTGTTGATTGCCACGGGATCAGAGGTAACCCCTTTCCCCGGAGGCAGCATTGAGATTGACGAGAAGACTATCGTGTCATCCACTGGTGCTCTGGACATCGCCAAAGTATGCATCTTCAACCAAGAATATTCTCTCTGTGTGTGTAAGACTTTTAAGTACATTCTCTCTCTGTGTGTGTATGACTTTTAAGTACATTCTCTGTGTGTGTGTATGACTTTAAGTACATTCTCTCTCTGTGTGTGTATGACTTTAAGTACATTCTCTCTCTGTGTGTGTATGACTTTAAGTACATTCTCTCTGTGTGTGTGTATGAATTTAAGTACATTCTCTCTCTCTCTGTGTATGACTTTAAGTACATTCTCTCTCTCTCTGTGTATGACTTTAAGTACATTCTCTCTCTGTGTGTGTGTATGACTTTAAGTACATTCTCTCTCTCTGTGTGTATGACTTTGAGTACATTCTCTCTCTGTGTGTGTATGACTTTGAGTACATTCTCTCTCTGTGTGTGTATGACTTTGAGTACATTCTCTCTCTGTGTGTGTATGACTTTGAGTACATTCTCTCTCTGTGTGTGTATGTGTATTTCAGGTAGATTGTCTGCAGGTATTTTTGCTTTGCATCTCAGTTGTTACTCTCTGCACATGTGTGTGTGCTTGTGGTCCACGCCAACGCACCCGTGGGGTATTCATCCCCTTCACCGCGCCTAATGCGTTCGAACGTTATTGTTTCGGTTTGTCTTCTTGGTACCGTCTCCTGGAACAAAAAGACCACTTGACGTTTGTTTTTGTTCACATACACGGACAGGCATGTGGCATTCAGTCAGCTATGCAATGGCACTGTAGTCGCACTCCCCTTGTTACTTTCTCACTTACTGACTATACATAGGACTGAGCTTACCTTCTCACTTGTTTGAGGCGATCCATTAGTCAGTCCCTCGTGACAACGCCGCCCGAGCGTCTCATGACCGCCAATATACATATATATATATCCACATCGTAGTGTCTGGAGTGGCTGATTTTCTCACCGTAGTATCGTCCCTTCTGCTGTGGTTATTCTGCGTGGCCTTATTATCTCACCATTACCCTCTGCTCTCTCCAGGTGCCTGATAAGTTTGTAGTGATCGGTGGTGGAGTGATTGGCCTTGAGTTGGGGTCTGTGTGGTCTCGTTTGGGCGCAGAGGTCACTGTAGTCGAGTTCCTTCCCGCCGTTGGTAAGTGCTAGACTCTGCACAAAGTGATTATGTGCGTTATACGTTGCCAGACATATTTTGGTCCATGTTCTTCTCTCCGTGATAGTGTACGGGTATGGTAGTGTCATATGTGAATGCGATGGCCACACACCAACCTGTGGAGAGTTTTATCTCCGGTTCATCGCAATATATATATATTGTCATCTCCAGAGCGTATGTCCTTCACTAGTAATACAATACTGTCTATCCCCCACTCGTTCTACCTATCCTGCGTTGAGTATATCTGCCACACCTGTTAGGGTGGCCCACTAACCCGTGCAGAGTTGAAAAATACCTACCTACTACTGTGCCTAGTGCATCCACACTCCATCACTCGTTGCTAAGCCTCCGTTGCTTGGTTACAGGGGGTGTGGGTATTGACGGTGAGGTTGCTAAGACCTTCCAACGTATCCTGGGCAAGCAAGGCCTGAAGTTCAAGATGCAGACCAAGGTCACCGGCACCAGCCCCCGCGAAGGAGGTGGTGTGGTTGTGCACATGGAGAACGTTAAGAACGGCAAGACAGAGGAGGTGTGTAGCATTGTATTTTATTGTATTGTCCGCGTGTGGGTTTGTGTGTATGTCTAAGGGGCGAGTGTAGTGTGTCTGATCAGGCGTCTACGCCTGTGAGGTTCTGCCTAAGTATACATACGCGTTTACCTACAAAGTCAAAGCAATTCAATTTAGTTGAGTTAAAAATGAACCCAATTCAATCAAATTGATCTAAAATTCAACCCCAATTCAATCTAATCGCTCCAAAAATTCAAATCCATTCCATATTTCAACCCCCAATCTCATCCAGCTCGAGGCCGATAACCTGCTGGTGTCCGTAGGTCGCCGGCCCTACACCGAAGGCCTGGGCCTAGAGAACATTGGACTGACTGATCTGGACCGTGGTAAGATCCCCGTCGACAAGTACTTCCAGACCAAGACCGAGGGTGTATACGCCATTGGAGATGTGATTGACGGCCCTATGCTGGCGCACAAGGCCGAGGACGAGGCCTTCATCTGTGTGGAGGGTATGCTCGGAGGTCACCCCCACATCGACTACAACTGCGTGCCTAGCGTCGTCTACACCCACCCGGTAGGTGTATGGCGCATGGGCTGTATGTGGCATGTTCACCTGTGTGTTGTTGCGTTATGTTATGGTCCGTGTTATATGTAGCATGTTAGTCTGTGTGTTGTATGTGGCATGTTAGCCTGTGTGTTGTTGTGATATGTTATGGTCCGTGCGTTGTATGTAGCATGTTAGCCTGTGTGTTGTTGTGCTATGTTTTGGTCCGTGTGTTGTATGTAGCATGTTAGCCAGTGTGTAGTTGTGTTGTGTTGCAGTGAGTGTACGCATCTGACTGTGATCGGCTGCGCGTCTCCCGGAAGTGCGTTGTGCTGTGTTGTTGTCTGTGGTGTGTGTGTGTGTAGTTCATCCGACCCGTCTGCAAGTGATATGAGCCTTTTGTTCTGTTGTTGTGGCTGATGTTGTGTGGCATATGACTTCTGTTGTTGGGCGTAGTTCCCTGTGTCTCTGAGTCGTTGCTATGATATGCCTCACGTATAGTCTGACACTGTGACATGTGTTAAAATGTGTTGTTTTGGTGCAGTATACACTCTCTGTCAAGTGAGATGCCATTTCTTTCTATAAGTATATTTTGTTTTGTCAATTGATACATATTATATTATATATATATATCATACGTCTCTTGATACATTGCTCACTGACATTATACGTCTCTTGATCTGCAGGAAGTGGCTTGGGTGGGACAGAGCGAGGAAGCGCTTAAGGAGCAGGGCATTGAGTACAAGGTGGGCAAGTTCCCGTTCGCTGCCAACTCCCGTGCAAAAGCCATGGAGGACACAGGTACGCTTGGTGGATCTAAAACAATTATATGTGTATGCGTGTGTATATGTGTATCTATATATATATATGTATTTCCTCTACGCATCGTGCATAACATACATATTTCTTCAGTCGATCTCTATCCATTACGCCCGTTTCAGGCCACGTACCATCACACTCACTAGATATCAACCACACAGACGGGTTCGTCAAGGTGCTTGCCTGCAAGAAGACCGACAAGGTTCTAGGATGCCACATCATCGGTGCCACAGCCGGTGACATGATCCACGAGGCTGTAATTGCCATGGAATACGGAGCGTCTGCTGAGGATATGGGACGTGTGTGCCACGCACACCCCACACAGTCTGAGGCATTCAGAGAGGCGAATCTCATGGCTTGGACCGGCAAGGCGCTTAACTTTTAATATATAGTACACAGGGGTCTATGAGGTTTATAGTACATATGGCTATGAGGCTTTCTCTAGGCTAAGGATAACCGTGCGTGTATGGGGCGGGAGAGGTGTGCACAAGGGTGCGGAGTTTTGGTAAATAAATTTTTATTCGACCATGTTTAAGGGCTTTGATGGCGTATGCTGTGTATTCAGTATGGGATGGCATACACTATGTGTGTGTGTGTATGTATATATATATATATGCATATACGTATGTACGTATGTATATATATTTATGTACATGTATATATATATATACATACATATATATTTTATATATTACCTTGAGTAGAGCCTCCCTGGCCGTTCTTAAGATCGTCTTGTATAGTGTTTGGGTGGTTCAGGCGAGACTTGTAACTAGTTGGTTGCTGTAGGTTATGATAGCTATGCCTGGTTGTCGTTCATACTAACCGGTTGGGGGTGCATGGGCTGAACTACACACTATGTCTGCCAAGGACTGTAAGTAAGTAAGGTTCAGGCAATACAGCATACAACAACCCTACTACCAGAAGTGCGCTGGTAACACCCTTTGAGTGTTCAACACAGCGACTGTTGGTTTCTCTCGTGTGTGCCATAGCCCATGCAATTGACATGCGGTTGCGTCTATTCAGACGGCTAGTCAAGCCAAACGACATGCCCGTGTCGTGTGCTGTCCGGGGCAGTTGATGTTCCGTGTAGTGCTTTTACACACAACAACCTGTGCGACAAGCCTCGTCTTGTGTAACTGCATGTGTAGTGTATGGCGTGGAGTCCACACAACGCATGCACAACTCAACTCAGAGTTTGTGTTCTCTTATTCGTCACACCTGAACGCGTTGCACAGTTACGTGCACACAGGCATGTGCATGCAGCATTTCGAAGATGTAGGAATTTAGGTATCCCTAACTCGGAAACTTCGCGCCAGCCAATGGGTTTAGAACGGATTCAGGAGTTTCTCCGCAGAGAAAGGGAGAGCAAATACACAGAAGATGAAACAGCAGAGCTCTACAAGCTTAGTGGCGAGTGAGCACGCTTAGCTGAGCTGGTTTTGTGTCTGCATGAGCGCTACGATGTGAATCTAGACCAAGAACACATAAACACGACAACATATGTTGAGTGATCTGCAATGTCAGTCTTAGGTCACCAAGTGCAAGCCACAATGACCACATTCTACACGTATAGACATGCGCGGCACTTGAAAGTGGGTACAAGAAAATGGGCTGGAAGCTGCACCATTTGAAGTGTATTTGCTTGCTACATGCATACGCTCATAAGGGAATTTTACATGCATCCGCTCATAAAGAAATGCTACATACTCCGCTCAGAAAATAATGCTACATACATACGCCCATAAAGGAATGCTACATACATGCGCTCATAAAGAAATGCTACATACATGCGCTCATAAAGGAATGCTACATACATAAGCTCAGAAAGGAATGCTACATACATACGCTCATAAAGGAATGCTACATACATACGCTCATAAAGGAATGCTACATACATACGCTCAGAAAGGAATGCTACATACATACGCACATAAAGGAATGCTACATACATACGCTCATATAAGAATGCTACATACATACGCTCATAAAGAAATGCTACACACATGCGCTCATAAAGGAATGCTACATACATACGCTCAGAAAGGAATGCTACATACATACGCTCATAAAGGAATGCTACATACATACGCTCAGAAAGGAATGCTACATACATTCGCTCTTAAAGGAATGCTACATACAAACGCTCATATAAGAATGCTACATACATACGCTCATAAAGGAATGCTACATACATGCACTCATAAAGGAATGCTACATACATACGCTCAGAAAGGAATGCTACATACATACGCACATAAAGGAATGCTACATACATGCACTCATAAAGGAATGCTACATACATGCGCTCATAAAGGAATGCTTCATACGTACGCTCATAAAGGAATGCTACATACATACGCTCAGAAAGGAATGCTACATACATACGCTCATAAAGGAATGCTACATACATACGCTCAGAAAGGAATGCTACATACATTCGCTCTTAAAGGAATGCTACATACAAACGCTCATATAAGAATGCTACATACATACGCTCATAAAGGAATGCTACATACATGCACTCATAAAGGAATGCTACATACATGCGCTCATAAAGGAATGCTTCATACGTACGCTCATAAAGGAATTCTACATACATGCGCTCATAAAGGAATGCTATATACATGCGCTCATAAAGGAATGCTTCATACATACGCTCATAAAGGAATGCTTCATACATACGCTCATAAAGGAATGCTACATACATACGCTCTTAAAGGAATGCTACATACAAACGCTCATAAAGAAATGCAACATACATCCGCTTGCAGAGGCAAAAAAAAAATCAAGTAACAGTTAACAGTTTGCCCGCGATAGGCATGCGAATACACACAGCACAAGTACAGGCCAAAGCTATAATGCATCTCACGTCGGATGTTAATGAGCATGCAACGAACAATATCTAAAAGAAATTATCTGCATCGACAAGTGACATTCGTATGCGCTATATACCCACGACAAGTGATGCTGTTCAAAAA
>NW_014040052.1:63316-66308 GCF_001186125.1 Sphaeroforma arctica JP610
AAAGAGAGTGCAATTGTTGCATTTGAAGATTAGATTTGTGCTACACTTAGTTTTAGGCTAGTTGTCTAAAAATTTGGCTGAGCGTGAATCAGGTACACCTTTCTCATCGAGTGTATTGCTCACGCCGTGCTCAACCACGAATCCCAGTGAGTGAAGAACTTGGCGAAAGCCCTATTGGGAAGCCTGTGGTGTTTGCCGTGTATTTTGGGCCCAGTGACTAGGTTGAAAGGTATCACATTATGGGGCATCCAGGGGTAGTCACAGCCACAATGCAGCTCAGTGAGCAAGTAGACGATCACCACATTGAATGTACATCTGCTCAGAGGATGGCAGAACAAGACGTTCAGGGTTACGACAGAGATTATACTATCGACCCACAATTCAACTACAGATAACCTGATGGTTTCTCTGGCCGTGATAGGACTGGTGTATTTGTGGTGAACTGCGTGGACGATTCGATACACTCTCGCATCGCTGTGCATGAATCTATGCCAGAAGTAGAATATACTGTCATACAATAGCAGCGCACAGACCACCTCGCAGCACACACGCCCAAAGCTTGGGGCTCCCACCCCGTCCAAGCGCATGTGTCTCCTTGGAAACAGAAGATCAAACGCATACAACGGCACTAAGAACATCACAGCTATAAATGCATACTGTGCGTACTCTGCCATTGGAACGGCCGCCCGCGTATGCCATGCTTTGTGCATCGGTCGCAACTCATCGGGTATTCGCTTTTGTCGTTGCCCGCTATTTCGTTTCGTAGCAGTCCTATCGTTCATGGTTACACATAAGTTGTCCAGGCCTGTGCTTCCCTTCCCCATACAACGCTGAACCACGCACATCAGTTTGTGCCAGTAAAACCGAGCACCAAAGTCATGCAGCCACCAAGCGAATATAAAGAATACAAAGCTCAGTACAGCCACAGTGGGCTCGAAGCTGTCCCACATGTACAGAGGGGAGTCTAGAAGCTGTAACCATACGTTCCCTATGACAGCATCCATTATCGTAGGATTGTATACGTAACACACTGCCAAAGATACAAGCGATAACCTTATAAACCAGGTAACAAGGGTCACGTTCGCCCCATCGTCTCCAGCGCTACTAACCATGTTGCCTCCTTTCTTAGGGTTGCTATGGTATTGGGAGGGCGGTTGGGTACCATCGTACAGGTTCACCGCCATGCTGCTGCTCTGTACGTAACAGTTTACTTAACCTCGACACATGACCTTTATCAGATATTTATCACACAGAAAACATGAAGAATGATTCGCAGCACTCTCTCTCTCTAGTCTGTAGAAGAAGGACGGTCAGAGTGGAGCTAGTGTGCCACAGAGGGCCAGTGGCAGTGGCGTTCTGTACAATTGTTGCCGACTCTTAACAAGTTGACAGGCAGTCGACGTCAACCCACTTCAAAAGTTCACTGGTTCAGCATTGTGCGATAAATAAATAAAATCAATAAATACATACAGTGGGCTTATGTAAATAAATACAAACATAGCCTTCTGTGTTAAATTGTTTTTTTTAAATAAATCGACACTTTTTCAGACAAGAAATAATCTGTCCAGGCATGGTCCAGGCAACCAAATTCTGAGCACCTGGATAATTTAAAAAAATACTAAACTGTTTCTGGGCCCAAAAAACGAATATGTCCGGTTTTTGTCTGGATAGTTTTTATCGATATGTAGTGACCTTTTCATAGTAATAGTGGGTGGCCTTGTGATATACATCATCACAGAAAAAAAATGGTGCACACAAGAGTGCAGAACCGGGGTCTTCCGATGTTCCGGACACGTTCTCAGGACAAGTCAACTCTCCCCTCAGAATATAAACCAAACTTAGTTTTTCTCGGGATCTAGACCATAGCCCCACAAACATGTGGTAAATAACTATCCCACAATTCAACACCAATTTATTGATAGTACATATATGTACCACTATTTGTCCTTCGGACGTTAGTCCAATCAACCATATTTTGTTCTTTATTCTTTCTCTAGAAGGTCATGGCTATTATAAACCTTAACCAATTCTGTTCAGAAGCTTCTAGGTCCCAATAGGTTATGGACGATCATATACCGGATGACGACTCTGTTTTACAGATTGAGGTAGAAGCCCCACTACCACCCACCCCCAACGACGAAGGCTACGCTATTCCTCCCGAATAATTACCAACCGACAGGACTGCGCTCCTTGCCCACCGACCACGCCATCGCCTCGATGTAAGATTCGGTCTTTCAAGGCGATATTAATGCCTTAGAGTAATTAAACGCATATATATAGGTTAAGTATCGTGAAATTCAAGTAAATAACCAAAATGAGTCTCTTAGTAAAGTTAGGTATGCCTCGTGAAAACAGCAATACTCTGAGGGATTTTGAGGCTGAGACATTGCCTATATATAATCCTCTCAGTACTGTTTTCGCCGAAGGGATTTTATTTAGTATTTCGTTGTCGCTCTAGTGGAAACTATGGTATGTTTCGTTGGGGCGAATCCAAGACCTTAGTTATTGCATTATCCAATAATTTGCCACTTATCAAGAATTACCGACCTAGCCTTCATCAGACTGGCACATCTGGTTGGCTGAACGGAGGATAAACTAGGTAACGTTAATAGTCCCTAGAAACCTATATTCGGTTGAGCCATCTCGCTACCGAAGTATTCAGATATAAATAGATTTGGAAAGTAAATATAGCTCTATTAATAGAACTAGACCAAACCTTATATTTGGTATTTTACTGTGGCCTTTTAATGGCCGTGTCCAAAAATCTGATATGTAAAATGGAAAGGTATTATTCAATAAAACCGTTAAAAACCATTTAGGAAACTTAAGTTCCTTGTACTAGTAAGAGTACGTTTATAGATTACATACTGCTTAAGAGTACGTTTATAACATAGAATCTAATCTATGTAAACTTCGATGGAAACTAGGTTTCAAACTATATTAAACTAAAATACAATTTAGTCAGTTAGGATTTAGCAGTGGTAGCTTGTGT
>NW_014040051.1:0-3092 GCF_001186125.1 Sphaeroforma arctica JP610
ATATATATATATATATATATATATATATATATATATATATATATATATATATATATATATATATATATATATATATATATATATACATATATACATAAATATATCATATATATATATATATACATAAATATATATATATATATATATATAAAATATAAACACTTTTTTTAGTTTTGAAGTTGTTATATATATATTTAAAATAAAATAGAAATTTAAACTAAAACAGCTCCGACATTTCTGGAGCGAGCCGTAAACTTTGTATATTTTGGAAAATCAAAATATTACGCTCGGAAAATGTATAATTATCGGAAACCTTAAACCCTCAACCCTCACCCATAAACCCTAAACCCAAACACGATGAAATCTGACAGTGATTATTTGTATGCCCCCAGATGGTATATATGAAGGTGATATGTAGATACCTTTTGCGAACGCTGCTAATACCACTTCATCTTACCTGTTCATCGTAATAGCGTAGTGGGAATGAATGCCAATTTAGCCGTAAACTTTGTAAATTTTGGAAAACCAAAATTTTTCGCTCGGAGAATGTCTAATTTTAGACAAATTGTTTAAAACACGATGAAATCTGACAGTGATTATTTATATGCCCCCAGATGGCAAATATGAAGGTGATAGATACCTTTTGCGAACGCTGCTAATATCACATCATTTTACAAGTTCATCGCAATAGCGTAGTGGCAATGATTGCTAATTTAGCCGTAAACTTTGTAAATTTTGGGAAATCAAAATATTACGCTCGGATAATGTTTAATTATCGGACAAACTGTTTAAAACACGATGAAATCTGACAGTGATTAGTTATATGCCCCCAGATGGCATATATGAAGGTGATGTGATAGATACCTTTTGCGACCGCTGCTAATACCACTTCATCTTACAAGTTCATCGTAATAGCGTAGTGGGAATGAATGCTAATCACCTATATTGGTTCGATGTATGCTTATAACTTACCATGCTACTGGTTCGGGATCTTTAATGATATTAACTGGTACTTGAAAATCACTTTAACAATTTGTAAAATGAATGCCTTATGAATAGCTCACCGTTCATATGACACAAAAATACAATTTGACATCTCATAGATCATATAACTATCACAAGTTTCTGAGAAAAAAAGGGCAAAATTCAAGTAAACCTCGATAACCGACTAAATATACCCAGAAGTATCTACTAATGAAAAATAGTCCAGTGTGTCTTGTTGACTCGAGTGTAGTAGTGGCGACTCGAGTATACTCGTCAAAACTCGCAAAAGTAGCGAAAGTCGCGAAAGTCGTGAAAATCGTTAAAATTTGCAAATTATCGCGAACTGCAACGGAAGAATAAAGAGACCATCTGCAGGTTAGGAAAATCCCCACCATGTAGAGTACCATATTGGGGTGCTCTATGGACCTACAGTGGAGAATTTCGAAATTCTAACTCTATCAGCAGCTGTTTGGCACTGAAGTTTCGCGATTTATAGCGAAATACCGCAAAATTCCAGTTTTCACAACCAAATAACTGACGATAGAGTTGAAATTTCGAAATTTCCCACTGCATGTCCAAAGAGCTCTCAAATATAATACTTCACACGGTGGGAATTATTCTCCTAATGCATAAGGATTCTGTAATCCTCGCTGAAGTCACGATTTTCGCAACTTTTCACGACTTTTCGCGAGTTGCGCGAGTTTCGCAACTTTGCACGACTATAAACAATTGAGTCCACAAGAGTGAACTGAACTTTCATTAATAGGTACTTCTGGGTATATTCAGTCGATTTGCGAGATTTTATCGAATATTGCGTACTTTCTACACACAGTTGTGACAATTTTGATCTCTGAGCTGTCAATTTGGATACGTACTACACTAAACGATGAGACATACATGTGGCACAGATTATAAAAGTCGTCGTGATTCATAGTGTTGCTAGTTGGTATCAGGGTGTGGCAAATCTACCAGCGGTTGCACATTTGTGAGAACGCATTGGATTACCTCACCAAACTTCCAATTTTGTTTAGTAGAGCGCTTGTATATATCCTGCAACACTGTGTAAGGCAATACTTGCTCGCAATGTAATACAAATAGGAGTCTAACAGTATTACTCTTTTTATTAAGAACATACTGACTTCGATCAATATTTGGTTTTGTAACGGAAGTATCAGTAAATACTTTCCTTAATTCCGAGACATGTAGTAATATCAATTCTGTCAAGCTTTATAACTGTGTGAACAAAATCACTATAAATATATTCCAACGCATAAGCCTACTAAATTGATCATATCCATATAAGTTGTAAACATCCGTTCGCACTACGTTATTGCGATGAAATGGGTAATCAGTTTTTGTATGGTGTCTGTACAAGTATTAACTGAGATCGAGCAATGATATCTGCCATCTTGAATCATAGATTCTGTTCGAATTTTTTGAGTTCATATAAAGTTTTTGTCTGATTTTTATTGGACAATCTTTGAATTTTATTTTATTTTGAATTTCAAGAAGTTTACGGCTCGCTCCTGATAAATATTTAGAAGACACATACATAGTAAATAAAGAGTTACATACCATAGACTCATATGTATGGATTTGCAGATTGAACTTCAAATTAAAAATACATAGATTCTCTATAAAAAAGAAAATAACAAAAACTGCCGACAGCGAATATATCTATACAATATAGTCACGCCCTTCAGCCTTCTCAATTACTCGGTAAAAATATCGATATTTCACTCAGCAGTCGAGATCTCGAGATCTCGACTATATTTATTTAGCATTTACAGTGAACTCCTCTTTTGTTTTAAAAAACAAACAAAAAAAAGACTCCGGCCACTATGCCTAACATTCTCGAATCTCGCCCAGCTGCTATGCCTCCAATTATGACTAACGCCGCTATGGCTAGCATTCTCGCCCTCCGCTAGATATGCCCCCCATTATCCCTGCCCAGAGAAGTGGACTGTAGGTCGTAGGAGTGCAGAATAGAGAGCAGTCGTTTGCGATAAAGGATCAGCAGTGCATGACTGTATGACTGCACGGCCTTTATTTTATACGTTTTCTTTTATACGCAAAAAAAGACATCTGGTACTGTAACAATCAATTGA
>NW_014040051.1:5817-11863 GCF_001186125.1 Sphaeroforma arctica JP610
TGACAGTGTATTAACGATACACTCATAGACTTTGACAATGCTGATAGATTGTGTGATAGGCAAGCGAGGTATGCTTATTGCGCATCGTGGTGCTGTAGCAAACAGTGGTCTCAGAGAGAACACATTGGAGGCCTTCGCAAGGGCCATGCGCAATGCAAAGTGTGATGGCATCGAGTTCGATCTACGTTTGACGAGTGACGACGAGATAGTTATACATCACGATCGACGTTTGAAAGACGGGCGGTGCATAGACAAGACAACTTATAAAGAACTACCAGCGTATATACCTACTTTGGCGCAAGTGCTGGACCTGTGCACTAGTATGGGATACCGCGGGATGCTGAATCTCGAACTCAAAGAATACAACCTGTACGACAGGACAACTGAGATCTTGAGACATAGATACATAGAGTGGGGGTTAGTCCCATCGCAACTGCTTATAACAAGCTTCTTACATGCTGAGATAATACAAACGGACAGCACTGGACATGCCTGTGGGTGGATTATGGAATGCTTCCCTGTGTGTGTAATCGAGCAATTGATAGTCCACAACGATTACATTGTGCTGAAGGACGAGTTCGTACCGTGGCATTTGGAACAGGTGCGGGAGCTTTTGCTCAGGAATGCGAGCAGAACATTCCTGTTCACAGTCAACGACATTCAGAGGGTCGATGAATTGAGAGACAAAGGTTTCAATGTAATATCGGATCAATTGCCTTTTAATGCAGACGCCAGTTTCGTATAGGGTTGGAGCGCATATACACCGATTATATGGTACGCTCGAGATGCTGAGCAGTACAACCCCATAATACTTTCCAGACAGAAAGTTGTAGAGTCCAGCCGGCAATGGATGCGCCTGTAAGCTTGAGTCCACGCTGCTATTGAGAAGATGCAGGTACAAAGCCTCAGAAGCGTACGTGCAATCTCATTCCATCAGGTTGAAGTACAGGAATTCACTCATACTAGAACGCTTTTTCAGCAGCCGCCTAGCTATTCCAGTAGTGGACATTGAAACATAATCTACGGCAAAAGTAGTCAAATAGTATGTGAAGAATTGTAAATAAACACCCGGCTAGGAATTATTCGTGCAGCCGATAGCTTGCATTTAAATAGTCCCATTTTGAAAACAAGATTTTGAGTTCAAATCCACGGTCACTCTATCGATTTTCTGTATTGCTTGTACGTGCACCGAATGCTCGCAAAACCCAACATACAGGAAAATATGATGTCTTCCTGGGAAGAATATACACGTGCTAATCTCCAGTAGACTCGACGACGACTTAAAACAAGTTAATAATGTGAAGACAAACAAAGTATGACGCATCTTCACGTAGGAATAAACTGTGCTCTAAAAATAGAAATCTAAACATAGAATGTGCCCCATATACGGAACTGGAGTACCGCCAGAACAATTGCCCCTACCCAACCATCTCGTATATCAACCATACATACAGGAAGTTTATTAGTCCTCGCACTGCTCTACCG
The DNA here is from genome assembly GCF_001186125.1 of Sphaeroforma arctica JP610. NCBI lineage: Eukaryota > Ichthyosporea > Ichthyophonida > Sphaeroforma > Sphaeroforma arctica. Next base: position 7,303 of record NW_014040051.1, read on the forward strand.
CCCAACGGGTATATTCTCCCATCCTACTTACAAGCCGAGCACACCCGCACGGTCGCTCCTACTACACTCTAGCCAAAGGGGTTGCCAGGCTGTTGCCCATACTGCTGCTGTTGTTGGCCGTATTGCTGCTGTGGTTGTCCATACTGCTGCTGTGGTTGCCCATACTGCTGCTGAGGTTGCCCATACTGCTGCTGTGGTTGCCCGTACTGTTGCTGCGGTTGTCCGTACGGTTGCTGCTGGTTGTACATGCCTTGTCCTTGTTGCCCACCCATTTGTTGACCGTAGCCGCCACCTGAGTATATAAGACGTACACAAGGGATATATCAGCACTATAGAAAGAGTGGGATATAGAGCAGTGTATAAAGACAATATAAGAAGTGTTGAGGAGAAATATATGTGGTCGCCGCGTGGAAAGGGGTGTGAGCAAGAGGATGGCACTTTATCGTATCTTGGTGTGTGCTGAATTTAGTTATTCTTATAAGCTGTCCTGTACATACACGCATATATACGTGGATTCCAAACACAACCGCAAATTTATCCCTCAATTATACATACACTTCCAATAGCCACACATTCACACTAGCCATAGTACATCACAAAAAGTTCCGAACCCAATTCTTCCCACCGCACACACAACACCACTCACCATCATTGCCCCTACTCCCCACTCTACCACACCCCATACATATCAGAATTCTAACCAAAACCCCCCTAAAACCCAGAAAGAACAGAACCCCACCAACCTTGTCCAGAGGGTGCGCCATAGCCCATCTGCTGCCCGCCCATGGGCATCTGACTCACACCCCCCATGTTACCATAGCCACCGCCTCCAGCCATTTGGTTAAGTGATGCCTGAGGTCCACGGGTAGATGTCTGCACATTCGCGCCGCCCCCGCTGAGGCCAAAGGGATTGGTGGGTGACGGGCCGTTGGCGTTGTAACCCCTGTTGTCACTTGCCTGTGCATGTGGAGGAGAAAGTATGTACAAAGGGAGGGATTAGAACACTGGCCTGGGTGTGCAAGATGGAAGGTGTAGGATGGTGGGTTAGATTGTGAGTGTGTGTGGCCATTGTCGTTGTGACCCTAATTGTCACTTGTCGGTGTATATGAAGGTGTATGTACAAAAGAATGGGATAGGTTGGTGAGTGGTATCTTTGTTGTAACTTGTCTGGTGTAAATGTTAAAGTATAGAACGATGGGGAAGGTTGGCTAGTATGCTGTACTTGATATAACTTGCCTGCATATAGAGAAGTATACGATGCCCATGTAGATATATATATATATATATATATAGATATAATCTAAATATATAGATATAAATCTAAATATAATTATGAATATAGATATATATATATAGATAATTATTCACATATTCACATATATATATATTTGTGTGTGTGTGTGTATACCAAATCATCAAAATACCAGCCACACACCGGAGCCAGGGCATCCAAATTGACCAGATCCTTATAGATATCCAGCGAGTTGTTCTTCTTGGGCGCAGGCACCAGTGCACTACTGTTGGCTGAATCGTCTGTGGTAGGTATGAGTGCTTGCCCCCCTCCACTCGAAGGCGTGGGCAGGGATGTTTCCAGCGGTTTCATATCCCACGGATTGTCCGAGGCCGGTGAGGCTGTGGGGGGCGCCTGAGCCGAGCTCGCCATACTGCATGAACGGATTGGATGTGTGTGTGGAGTGAGTAGAGATATCACTGTGGTGCAGGCCACACGTATAGTATCACTGCCTACTACAGTGAATGCAACCACCCCCTTTGAGGGGAGGGTGTATTGCACCCGCCCACTCAGTGCAGAGGGTGTACGCGGGGAGTGCGATTTGTTCTAGCTACGCCTCGTACTGCGACGGTCAGATTCCTTTATGGGCGAGTCCGTCTAGATAAGAGTTGAGTATTCACATCACTATACTGTAGTGGCGCGTACGTGCGTGAAGTGAGTGTGTATCCAGCGGTGCCTGACACGGCACTCACACGCTTTATTAAACTGTGCAGATATGATTGGCTATTATTGGACCTGTATCGCGGGACAGGTGTGCGTATATAGCCGTGTTACAGGCTGCACTGATGAGGGTGGTTGAATATAATATATATATATATAAATATATATATTAATAAAAGTATGTATACATACATACAAATAGAAGTATATTGAATGATAATTAAGTAGCAATAAACTAATACAAACTAACCACAAATCAATATCGATTAACACAAACTATCCAAAAACTAATATCAACTGCTCACAAACCAATGCCAACTATCCACAAATAAATACCAACTGCCCGACAATTATAATACCAACTTATCATAATTAACAACAACGAATGCCTCATAAACCAACGCCAATTGCACATAAATATATACCACCTGCCCATAAACAAATACCCAACTACCCACAAATTAATACCACCTGCCAATAAACTAATACCCAACTAAATACCTTGATCGCGTGGAATTTGGGCCAGATCGGAGCCCGGCAAACTCGTCGATTTGTGGGGAGTTGCGTGCAACGGTCCCCTGTTGCTGGTTGGGGTTGCTAGGCTGTTGCTGGTTGCTAGGCTGACCCCACGCACCTCCTGGGGGCTGCATGGGTTGCTGCTGCTGCGGTTGTAGTATAGTAGGAGTTGTTGCGATAGATGAGTTGTTGTTGTATATGTATATGCGCTTTAACAGACCACACAACTGGACGTGAAGTACATGCAGACGACGGGTGGTATATGGTTCCGTCCTCCAACGCAAGATCGAGTGCCGCTTATGCAGTGGTTGTTGCGCCAATGATCGACATACTACTGGATACAGTTCTAACGCAAGTGGTGCGTAAAGGTAAGGTAAAGCCACCGCAGCCCAAGAAGACATGGTCGTGTAGCTGCACCCCAACACTCTTATAGCAGCCACCACGTATCGTATATGCGGGGGCACACATCCCAACCAGCCTACTGACAGGGCGCCAAACGGCTGCTGTTGCTGCGGCGGCTGTTGTTTGTACTAGTTCTGTAATAGAACACATACTTACACTCGTTGTACGCCCCTCCTCTTGAACATAAAGTAGGCATCTTCCCAGCTTACCAGTGTTGCAGCTGCTATGGTTTGTAGCTGCCAGTATCGGATATGTGCTTTATCACATACATGCACCCTCTGTACCCGCCTTCAACTACCCCACTACCTGTATGAAATGCCTGTCGCCACCCTTAACCCATAAAACCCTACTGCCATAAAAGGTTTGCCTCTGTTGCCCTAGTCAACAAACTCACTGTGGCGTATAATGGGGCCTACTGTTGCTGTTGCTGATGCCCGTTGTGTACCACCACATACGCACACACATCGCACTCTTTTCCTCCTGCAATGCAACCCTACAATGAATATATATATATATATATATATATAATAAGCGAACACAATCACCACACTCGAGCTCAATCCGAACACTCACCACACTCACACTCACCTGTGGTGCACCAAATGGCTGTTGCGGTTGTTGCTGGTATTGGTTTTGCATGGGCTGTTGTTGTTGTTGCCCATAGTTCTGCTGCGGCGGCCCAGCGCCAAACGGATCGGACCCGCCGAAGGGATCGCCAAACGGATCATTCTGTTGTTGTTGCTATGGCAATATTTGTGTTGTCGAATGAGTTTGCCTTCGAAGGACTTTCATAGTGCTTGTGTATGTTTGTTGTGTGTCTTAGGTGGTTGGTGAGGTATCGTTATTCACAAGCTATTGAGTGTGAGGTGAGTTGTGTTGCTTGTGATCTGCGGTGTGTGTACTGGTTCCGTATGCACGGGTGTGCCATGTGAACGCACACACTCTTAACGCACTCCCCACACACACACACCACACACTTAGCTTCCGAGTCAGCTCTCTGTGGTTCGGATGACAACAACTGCTGTGTTTGGCTCTGAACACACCCGCCAACGGGATATCGGTAGGCGATGCGGTACAAGGCTGTTGCCAAGGGGAAGTGATACGCACACATATAGTCCAAACGCATCTCGTGACCACTATGTATATGTTATATCTACACACGCGGGAGACATGACAGGCGTACATGTATGGTGTGATACCTATGACTAGACACACAGTGAATAATACACATCGACACAAATCAGGAGTACGATCTATCGGCGCATACAAACATAGAAAAAACCTCATTACGCGCTCACACACACATTACCAACCCACCACAGGCAACACACCTGCTGTGGTTGGTACTGATTCTGTTGCGATTGCTGGGGTGTTTGCGCACTGCCAAAGGGGTCTCCAAAGGGGTCAAACGACTGTTGTTGTTGCTGCGGTTGCTGTGCCTGTACACTCCCGAAGGGGTCGCCTCCCAGGCCGAAGGGGTCGTTGTTCTGTGGTTGTGGTGTATTGTAGTTGCTGCTGTTGGACTGGCCGAAGGGATCATTCGACGCAATGGCATCCACTTTACTGAGTGCTATAGCCGCCTGAATGTCCGGGTCGTTCTCCTCACTGTGTGTGAGTGAGAGAGAGAGAGAGAGAGAGAAAGGGAGAGGGGGGTGGGTTATGTGCACTCGCTGAATACAACATCCTGCTGAA
>NW_014040051.1:11883-14383 GCF_001186125.1 Sphaeroforma arctica JP610
GGGTTATGTGCACTCGCTGAATACAACATCCTGCTGAATATATATATATATATATATATATATATATATATACATGCATGCATACATACATATATAAGTCTGAATACCTACTTTACAGACTAGTATGTACGTGTGATGACATACATAGGCATCATTGAGTATCTGATGCACTACGTCACTTGCATGTACCAATAAACACTTGTGTGCACGTCTGCCTACAACAAGACAAAGTTCGGCACATAAATCCACTAAAAAAAATTACATACGGTCTATATACATACAGCAAGCATATATAACTCACATATCGTCATATAAATCTAGATATATAACATATACGTATGTATACATACATATAGGTGTATATAACATATACATACAGGTATATATAACATACACTTGTGCACGGCGTCTGCTAGCCTCCTCGGCATCGCGCTTGCTGGCCTCGATGGCTTCCTGTAGCTGTCTATCTTCTTCTTGCTATTTTGAACAAATCAAATAAAGATAATAGTCTCAGTCACAACCAGACGCACTAAACCTAAACCAATGCTACAAATACTATGTACAGAATAACAAATGACAGATGTCGTATATTTTCATACAGTACCAGTGTTTCATACTGGTGATGTGTCATGATAATGCACATATGAAGTGTGGCGATAACCACCAAGCAAACCTAAACAATGAACCCACTACAGACAAGGAGAATATAAAGATGAGAATGTGCACGTAGAGAGTATAATGCGCAGACATGCGAAGCTGTATACGTTTATACATAGTATAGACATATAGATATATATATGTGTGTGTGTGTATATATATATATATATACGTATATATATATATATATATATACATATATATATTATACACTTGTATACGTATGTACCTCCATCTCTATTTTCTTATCTCTCGCAATCTCATTAGCACAGTCACACCATCAACCACTCACAGCTCACAACTCACCGTGGTGCCGCGTCTCCGTTGTTGGCCTCCACTGCTGGTGCGCTGGGACTGTCCATCTGTGTGACCACCGTATCCTGCACCATAGCCACCACTGCCACCCACTACAAATGTGGTCAAGACAGAGGAGAAGGAATGATAAATGATTATTTAGCGGGATTGGTATGCAAGTATACATGTTCGTTGAGAATTTCATAAATATATATATATATATAGACACGCATGTAGGGATACTCAACACAACCCAATAAACACATCTATCAACTCAGGATCTAAGGTCCACATACTTGGTTGGCGAGGAGGCGGTGCACCCAACCCGTCGTCATAGTGCGAGTCTTGGCCACCAATACTCCCACGCATGCGTTCACGAGCACTCTTGGCCTTCTCGCGTGCTTCTTTGAGTTTGGTATCATCTTTGAGCAGCACAACAAGAGCCTTGGACTTCTCTCGCACATTCTGGCCTGTGAATGGGAGTTAATGGTATGATGTAGTTGTCGGTGTGTGAGCGTATGGGTGGCTGGTTCTGAGAGATTGTCCAGAAAAGGGTTTGAGGTTTGGATGAGGACATATCTATCTGCCTCATTCGTTGAAGATTGGTATTGCTTTTATTGGAGAATAGAAATTATGACTGGTGTCACACACGTCAAATACCAAATGGTGTCTATGAGTACGAAAAACTTCATAATATACATATATATATATATATATGTGTGTGTATGTATGTATGTACGACTATATATATATATATATATATGAGTGTGCGAGTGTACGAATATATATATATATATATGTACGAATATATAAATATATATATATAAGAAATCACACAAAGATGAATTGAATATACAAAATAGCTACCCTGAAGATGTGTATATACATATACATAGATATGCCAGTAGAAACTATAGCAAATAAGCTCCTACTATTGCAGAATCTATTCCTGTGCACACTCAACCGCAGACTGGCTGGGCACATACCCTGATCTCTGCCATCCTTATCGATCATCTGGAAATCCTTGAGGGTCTGGATAGCAAATATATTCTCACGTGACGATTTAACCACCTTCTCTGAGCCAACCTTGATGATGTAGTCCAACAGGATCAGTCCCTTGTACACGTGCCGCCAATACTTCCCAGGCTCGTTCAGGCGCTTCCATAGCATCCCCATGATTTGAGGGAAACACACACTGAGCACACGAAGGCGCCAAGTGAAATAAAGGATTAGTGAAATGAGATGGAAGATAAATCCATATATATCGTGAGCTATGATGCCATATAGGTAGTATCCTGTTGTTTGTACCGCTACAGGCGTAGTCGGGCATACCCGCACTGACAGGACTACGCTGGTAGAAGTGAGACAGTGTTTGTTTTCTTTTCTGCCAAACGGTTTGTTTGTATACAGCGTTGCGTCGTAAACAGAAGTAGCTATAAATGGCTCACAGACAGAATATCGTCCTGAGTGCTATACATGGGCCGTTCAGGCATGCATACGCAACTGTAATCAAAGTATCGAACTATGATTCCATCAATCCCATACAGGG
>NW_014040051.1:16173-34332 GCF_001186125.1 Sphaeroforma arctica JP610
TATATGCGTTGGGGTTATGTGGGATATAGATAGGGGCGGGTGTAAGTATCCCTTGTGCGTGCGTCTGTGTGCGTAGGTATGAGATTAAAGAATAGCATAAGGAACAACCATACTTTGTAATTAATGACGTTCAAACAACTTCTACCAGATTTACACTGAACCATATAATGTACTTGAGTTATGCATGTATCACATGAAACGTATTAGTACATAAACAATACACGGTCGCCCGCCAGGGACTATATTTTTGAAATAGTTTGCTTGTCCAATATTACCCAAGATTGCATGACCCCGATATCCTGAAATACACGAATTAATGACCAGATTCTTTTCTTGCTGTGTAAGGGAGAGAGTGGATCAGCTCCGACGCAAGAATTAATGCCGTCGCCGGATTGTGTATTCCAATTCGCAACTCATACTAATACGCAAGTATTAGATCACTGTTAAATTTGGTACTTGAGTTATGTATGTATCACATAAAACGTACTAATACATATACAGTACACGATCATACACGGTCGCCCGCCAGGAACCAGTGTATGCTTATATTTTGGAATAGTTTGCATAACAAATATTATCTTAGATGCTTCACTTCTACGTTTGCAGGACCCCGATATCCTGAATTACACGAATTAATGATCAGATTCTTGCTGTGTAGCTTAGGGTGAGAGTGGATAAGCTCCGATACAAGATTTGATGCCGTCGCCGGATTGTGAACTCCAATTCGCAACTCGTACCCATACACAAGTATTAATGTACTGCTAAATTTGAGGACATTAGCCTTGCAAACACACTTAAGCGCGATCAGGATGGCACTATCTCGAGAAAAGACGCATCAGACATGCACCGTGAAGAGAGAGAGAAACCATACCCTTGCACTCAACACGGTCAAGCTGGACCTAACAGCAAGCACGGCTAATACGGTCAATGATTCACACGCTACTATAACTTACACTTTTCTCATGATGGCGCTGAATTCAAAGGTTCTGGGTACTAAAGACTGATCCCGACTCGTAGCTGTGCTAAATGTCTTGTCCTAGTTTGCGATGAAACAGTACGCGTTCTTCGAGACTTCGACTCACACGACAGTCGTTACCTTGCCAATGATTATATTATGCAAAGTAGCGGCGACCTGGCTGTGGCTGGGGTGTTCATTGATAATTCTCAGTGGAAAGCGAGCTTTTATAATTGATAGGCTGTATTTATATAATATTTTAATATTTTAAAAAATATAAATAAACAACATAATCAAGTATTGTTTTGGATTGTTTTTATTTAAAAAGATGACGCACATATCTGCCGAATGTATGTACTCTTGTTAATTTCCGACAATGTTGGTTTGTTTACGACAATATCCAAATCGGGCATTCCTTCTTTTCTCATGTGAACGGAGCCGACAACAAAATTCAATACAAACCCACATATTTACTTATTTTATTTTTCTGTCGCCCAAATTAAAACCTTCTCAAAAATAAATACATAAAAGCCACTGAAAGATTTTAAGTTTTAGTACCGAATATTCGTCACCCGTTTTGAGGTTTCAATTTTCACAACAACGATTTGTCTTGGTTTGTAAAAAAATGTTAAACCCAAAACAATAAACAGTTTCGTCAGGCGTGCGTTGTTACTCCTGTACTCTCTCGTACAATCGAGAGTAGGGAGTCGGAAACTCGAGGGCTGAGGGGCGAGGGGCGAGGGCTGAGGAACAGTGGTATACGCCAGCGGCCAAACTAACAGTGAATCCGCGCGCAGTATGTAAGCAGTTCTGCACTGTGGCGTGACAGGCTGACTGGGCCGTTTAAAAAAGTGATAAATACGCACGGGCCCTCTTGTCTCTGGATAGAGTCTTTGCTAAATTTATTTGTCGTCGGAAGAAAGATTTCTGCTCGCGACCCTAATCGGCCTAATCCATAGGGATAATATTATAAATATGTCAAAGTTGACTTCTTGTTGGTAAATAGCTTTAGGAAACTTTCGTATGTGTGCAGGAGTGTTGTCACTCGCTTAATCGCTATAGTTATGGACTCCCTATTAGGAGTAGCAGTCAATGGCTATAATATAGCGATTTAGTTATATATAACCCTGCTACACAACTACATACATATCTCGCCCTACGTATCCTAAAAATCGAATGCAATCATGACCCTCTAGAGAAGAAAGAAATATGGCTGAACAGACTAACGTCCGTAGGACATGCAATATGACATTCTATTCTACTGTTGTTTACGTTCTAAAAATGACTCACAATGAATGTGTTGGAAATTTGTCCTGTCGGGACTTTTGTGTTTCAAAGTCTGATCTAGTTGTCATTCCCCAAAGATCGTTTAATATCCTCTACTACTAGAGAGCAGTTGGAGAGACAATGAAGGTATGTAACTGCAAATGTGCGCAAATTTAGACAAGAGAGAAGGCATTTGACGGATATTTAGAACAATATTTAAGGTTGTGTTGACTATTGTGGCTGTTGGTCTTTAGTGTCGAGAGTTGACCCATACTTCCGAGCGTTTGAGGAACAATGAACCAACAAGGCAGTTAAGTCTGTTCAACTATCCAGCGGTTCTCTACTACTAGTCCGACTGTCCAGTGTCCAGCGTCAAGTTGGACTCCCCAGTCCCCAGTCCTCAGTCCCCAGTCCCCAGTCCCCAGTCCCCAGTCCTCAGTCCTCAGTCCACAGTCCACAGTCCACAGTCCACAGTCCACAGTCCACAGTCACAGTCCACTCCCCAGAGTGCCAGACTCCCCACTCTAAAACAGCCCAGTTTCCAGCAGTGTTCTTGTGACTGCTTATCAGTGATCAGACTATCAGATATTTACAGTAATTTATTTTTATAAATTATAGAAAAGACTAAAAAAAACTATAGATTGATAGATATATTTAGTTGGTTTGAGAGTGAAAAATAAAGCAAATTACAGTTAAGCTTTTGTTTTTGCCTTTTTATTTTCAAAATAGTCAAACCCAAAAAGCCCAAAACAGAAAAAGGAATAAAAAAAGGATAATAATTCAGAGCGGTTTGGTTTTTTAACTTTTTTTTGTTAAAAAAAACAAAAACAAAAACAAAACAAAAAGACTGCGACCACTAATAAGACGTCTGACTTTTCACTTTTGGTCTCGCGATCACTCAGACAGTTGGCACTTGGCACTATGTTTCAGTTCAGAATTCAGATATTCCATAAATCGTCCTAATATTTTTAATTAAAATTGCAATTTTCGTTTTGACTTTTTGAGTAGTAAGGTTTTTAACAGCAGGGTGGTTCAGGATTTACAGGAATCAGGACTTCACTCACTTCAGGCGTCCCGTTCGGCTGGTTCCGATATTTTATAGTTAGCAATTCAAAACAACTCTCAGCTCTCAGTTTAAAAAATCACGGCTCGGGGAGAGAGCCCTCGAGTACCCCCCAAGGGTCGAGGGTAGTCCTCTACCATCCTTCATCCCGAGGGGATGCCTTGGACACTCCTATTTATTTATTTAAAAAGTAAAATTGAGAAATTCATCAGATGATTGGCGCGTATGTCTCTTTTATCATTTTTTTTCAACGTTTTTGTCAAAATTTATTTGGTCGTCTTCGGAAAATTGTATTTACACCAGAAGTCAAGACAGGAGCGAGTCGTAAATGCCAATAAAAGCTCAAAAAATGGTGCTGAACCTCCGAAAATATTGGACTATTAGAGGAAATTTAGCAAGTGCGGCGAATGGCACTGTATTCCCTATTTATTTTTTCCATAAAACCAGGACAACTTGGGCCCTCATATGAGTATATCTTGCCGACTCTGAATACAACCTATATTTTGGCGGTTCGATTTTGATCTAAATCTCTCTCACAAATAAATAAAAATCAAATATACTACACTCCTGTTTCCCTGACCCCGACGATCTTACGTGTGCACATAGTATACACACACATAATATACACACACACAACCACTTGAATTTCACTTGCCTCTAATTACTAATACAACAGCATACAACATTTTAGCGAGCTACTCCACACTAGGGTATTGTTATGTAGGAAGAGGCATTAATAGAGTGACACGCACGAGATAAAAGACACCATGTCGAGTGAGTATGGATTGGCACTCAAGAGCTTGGACGGCGATCGCTTCAAGGAGGGAATCCTTCCAGGCGGCGAATTTCACGGTGTTGACCTACCGAAGCTTGTCAAACGCAGCCCTTACAGCAAATATAAAAATCGTCGAGGAATGCTGAAGTCATTGCAAGGTGCTCGGGACCGAATCCTTGCCTGTAAGTTCTGAATTGAGATGCCTGGATTCGGATCATCTAGGCGTAAGGTTTCAAGGCATGCAGTTGGTACGTTAGAAGGGTATGTTGATGTCATGAATTTTCAAAAATTAAGTTTGTACAGTGATAATTGTATGCTCGGTCTTTTCACAGTGCCACAAATATGTGTGTTTCTACAAATTGAATTTGTGATACATACTGCTCCGTAACTAACCAATATTCAATCAAACTTGGCACACTGTTATTGATAAAATATCACGAATATGTGTACGCTCATATATATATAACATTGATGTTAGTGTCACTGCTGTGCGTGCTCTTATTACTAGGGATCAACGAACGTATCGCCTCTAAATCAATATTCGTTTATATTATAGCTACATACAGCAGATCTGTAAAGTGCATATTATAAACTACTCAGCCTGCACTAGTTACTGCTGCAAATATCCATCACTGTGCTTAGTGTATTCAGACACAACCCTGACAATTTATAGCCATATGTGCTATCTGATTTAATTACCACAAGAGAACTTACAAAGTTGTGGAGATCTCTTCCGTCGATTTGCTAGAACAAGATGTATTCGTGTACTCGTTTCAAGACACTAGTCGACAATATTGTACAACAAGTCTTGTTATAATACGTGGTAATCTGACACTGATTTGTATCTTTCTGTGATTACTGCAGTAAAAAAATACGTATTTGAGTTATAAATTTCTTACAATATACTAGAGTAGCATCTCACACGACACTGTATTGTACTTGTGTGTAATCGAAACGCACTTAATACATAAATACACACAACTTGCTGTATGCGACTTAAATATTGTAAACTCTAATCGTTACAGTAATCCGCATAATAGCTATAAACGTATCCTTATTCTACTCTAAATATGTGCTTGCTGATGCCGTAGTGTGATGTGAATATCTAAATCTTGCTCACTTACTTTAAAATGAATATGTAAAGTGAAATATTACTCATCACAATTGACACCGCGACACTGCACACACACGCATACTCTTTTGTCCCTTGCTATACAGACAAGATACGTTCAGCTACAAATGTAATGATGTGCTTACATTACTTTCGCCTCTGTACGTATCGTTTGTTCAGGTGTGAAGTTCAATGTTGTAAATATGTTTTTTTTTTGTCCGGCAAATACAGTGATACTATTTTAGTACAGTGACATTTTTTACACATGTATATTTAAATTACTATATTTTTGCAGATTAAATATTGGTGATTTATGCATACGCTATGTATTAGGGTAGCATGTGCCTGAACTGACTATCCGATGAGATACATGTATATAGCAAACTGTGGATGCACTCAGATTGTGTCTATTCGTGTACATCAGAGTTCTTCCTGTAATATGATATTGACCATCGCGATTTAGTAGAGTACACATGACTTTAATACCCTTCTTTATACTGGTGATTGTACAACATCGATGCATTATCATCTGAGATGTATCTTGAAAATTGAAGACACCACATAAACACACCTAGCTTGTTATCCGATATCGTGGCCTATTGTATTAAAGTTCGGCGTGCCACTTATTTGAGACACTACTGTCTGTCTACCGGGATCATTTATAGTGCTTGACCTGTCTATCAGTAATTAAACACAAGTCTCCTCGGAAACTTAATATGGTTTCAAAATCATTAACACATACAAAAACACAGCCATATATTAGGGGTACTCTGCAGCTCTATATGGCACATAATGCGATAATGCGTGTATATAAGCCTGTTTGTTTCATTCCTTATGCAATTAAGTATCTTCACCCATACAGTATAATTCGATGCCCAAGAGAAACACGATTGCAACACTAGGTTCACAATTGATTTTTTTTCCATATCCGACTAAATATATATGGTATTACTGTAAAATTAGGTGTGTCTGTGCACTTTACATATCGAGTGGCCATCTATACTGATCGGGGTTTGTCCTCAACGGGTAGGTCCGTATAGTGAACACTATAAAGATGTTCTCACACACAATATCGCTATTTCTTCCTATCGATTACATTACCAGCAATCAACACTGGCAACAAAGTCAAGAGACGTCTATCATCCATGTCAGAACGACCCGACACCAAGCCAATGCCTCTATTCCGCGGAGTTGATACCAATGATGGCCAAAGTGAGGACGAAGAGGAAAACCCTTCGCCATTCCACAACGATCTCGCGACACGACATACTGTGTTTTACAACCCCAAATCCCGCTGTCGAGATCTGGTGCTGCTCGTAATGGTGCCGTGAAGATGACGATGGATAACTTTCGAGCCATACAATTTAATGACGATGCCAATGAGGCCATTATCGAGTATGAGATGGATAGTGAATGGGCCAGTATGAGTAACCACCATCCTGCAAACGATAAAGACGGAGCCTGGCGCGATATATTTCAGGCTCATGTGTACGTGGACAAATTTTTTTTCCACATAAACGTAGAAATATCGAGATATCATAAATACATACGTCATTCAAAGGCACTACATATGGCAAACCTTGCCGTGCTAACCAAAGTACTCTGACACAAATTGAGCTCTCCGCGCAACATGACACAAATTGAGCTCTCCGCACAACACTAAGGTATGATTTTCTATACTTTTATATGAAAATCAAGCGGTGAATGTTATCAAAGTCACAGGAAATCACCCTTTGAACATGTACACTTCCAATTGTTGTCGCGTTCCCTATATAAATATATGCTGGTATATCATAGTGTTTGAGGTTTCAATCTTTGCGGCGAATGAATATGTATACACCTAGACTGGCAGCCATATGTTTGAACGTGCAGTTCGTAGTGCACATATAACTAAGTGTGCATAGTGTGCTGGAAAGCTTATCTAGTATTATGCTTACTGAATTTGCATGCACGCTCCATCGGCTATGCATCTCTAGTAGCTGAACCTTGCATGTCAATACCTATCACGTATACCAGCTACGAGATGAATAAATATGTCTCTGTGCACAAGTATTGCCGATGTGTGCTGCTACAGATAGTAAATATCCCAACCAAACATGAAGCAGCGCCGTCTTGTACACTATTATGCATCACGTTCTGTTTCCAGCTTTGGGCTGGGCTGTGCGCGCGTGACCATGTAGATTTATTGTATGGCATATATCAATCAATTCTGGCATATGGGTGTGAAATGTGCCATAATTATTCTCAGTGTGCACTAGTCGTGCTTCGGATGTGGCATTCTTGTCCATAAAGCTCCAGTCGTGCGTACTTGCGAGACGCGCCAAAACACGCCAAAACGCGCCCTGGTAAGGTAATTGTTTCAGTGTTCTATCAGCAAAATATACAATTCCACTGTAAAACCCACTGTATACCCCAACTAGACATCCTACACGACAATACTGTCGGAGGAAAGCTTCGAATTTACGGTTGGACTCTTTATTAATATGGTGTATATATGGGCGTGTCACCGTAAAACAGCGATTTTCCGTATTTTTAGTGTCTAATATATCGCACCTACAGCACCTATATCAACTGTGGCTCCGATAACATCAGTAAATAATCTCTAAAAGATACCCTCACGGTGGGGTTTCGATTCTATTGCTCTCCGCACTCCGCAAAATGACTATATATATGGCAACTAAAGGCATGTCCAATGAACACCAAACACGTGATGTACGCAATAATTCAAGAGGTGTGTTAATAACTCAGTTGTAGCTCACTATAAAGGTCACAATGGTGTGTGCGTGCTTGTATATAGCCCACGTGTATTATCTGACAGTATTCATTGTAGTTGTCACCACTTTAGATGTTGCTTCCTTGTTCTGACTTAAATACGATCGTTTATACACGTCTTGTTATTCCCTACTGCAATGCCGTTGCATACATAAGCCATATGTATACGTGCACCATTGCGACTACGGTGTGTATTTGCTCACATTCGACAAGTCTTCATCAAACCGACTAGTGATTGGGAAGTATGATAAAGAGCCCTGCCCTCCATTCACCTACCAGATTATCTCTTAAGGGTTACATTGTGTATAGGCTAGCGATGTGTGTACACATGGGGCCATGATGGATAATAATCTCTTCGTTAATGTTTAGATTTTTTGTATGGCGTGAGCTGGTATTGCATATACTTATCTATTGAGTTTATGTATACTATCGTATTGTGTGCTTATGAAATAGTATGAATGTTGTCCTGTTAGATATGGCGCTAGAATATATGATGAGCTTATATGGTGTAGCTTACAGTTATGTACAGCTGTGCGGTTCTATGTAGATCAGCCTACAGTTAGAGGGGAGCACTACATCGACAATCTGTATATCGTTCTCTACAGTTTTGTATAGTATGTAGTAGCACGTATCCAATACGGTGTACCTTAATGATGATAACATGTGCACACACACGTGATTTATTAAAATCCATATTTGTCGAATAGTTACCTAGCTGTATGTATACATTATGCATAATCACAATATAGTCGTCTGTATCCTTTATATGTGTTGTATCTATACATGATGCCCCTACTCTGTACAGAGCTGGGTGCGCACTCATAACATCAGTGTTGCCGGGTGAGAGTTGTTGTAAGCCTGTCGGCCTGGTCGACCTTCTCCACTGCGTCTTCTGTGAATGTGACAACCAGGCCGATTTCCTCTTTCTTTGGGTTCAGAAGTATTTGTATGTCCACACATTTTGGCAAAGCAATAACATTGAATGGTAACTGTACACTCATTGTAGCTCGCACGGACTCGCGCCCCCCCCCCCCAAATTTCCTGTCGTAGTTTTGCATTCACGAGTCTCTCACCTCTTTCCTTGGTGTATCGTCCTGCGTGACGTAATCGTGCAGCTCTATGAATGCAGTGGGAATCTTGTGGGTGAAGCTAGATGAAGTGGCTCTGCGACTATACTCCAGAGGGCTGAAATCAGCAAGTGTCTGCGTAGCCATAAATTGTATGCTCACTGCTACCATTCTATACTTCGTAGTCGGATGTGTGGTTTCCACCAGTCTATAATTTAGAGAAGGCTCTGTATTTTTGAGGGATGTGTGCACAAACTCGCGCGCTCTGGCCTCTTGTTTGCCCGATATAATCTTTACACCGTTGACACTGGTTGCTGCCGTTTTAGTGCGCACTGGTTGTTGTATGTCCCTGAATTGTCGTGTTGTGGCTGGACTTTCTTCTTCCTGAAACGGCGCACCCTCATCGTCGTCAATATCTTCTTCCGAAGGGGCATCACGGTTTTCTGCAATTTTTTCTTGAAGGCCCGTTCTCGAAAAGCAACCTGCTTCTGACCGAGTGGGCTGTCGCTTAGAAGACTTCTGTGTCGTGGTCCTAAAACTAGTGCAACCAATAAACACAACAACAAATTAGTATACGTGTACACACAACCCTTAGTAATCTTTACGGTTGTGTGATCTTACAGCATTATTGCACGTTTTCGATGGTTGTAGAATTTGCAATTAGTACTAACATAACTCGATGAAGGATACACACCCGAATGCTGATGACCAGTGATCGTTTGAGCTGGATACGGATTCAGTAACTTGCGCGAGTGCGTTTGTAAGATGTTGCGTGCGCAACCGTTTATATGTGAATATTGTTGAAGGTTATGAAGCTCTGAACGCCCTGTACTTAGGAAAAGTCAAGTGGCCACAAAATTCAATTCAATACTGACTTATGATTACTAGGAGATCGAGGCGCGGTAATTTGTACCAATGAAATTAGAGAAAATATCAGTTGCGACTTGCGTGTCATCGGTTTAATTTGAAATTTGAATCAATGGAATTCGAGATGTTTAACATCAGTTGCGTGTCATCAGTTTGATTCGAATCCTAGACCAGACCTCCCTTCATAAATTCCCCAAGACCTGCGTACCCCTAAATTATAAATACTACAAATTCAGACAGTTTTGTACGCGCTGCAACACATTTTACCTCAGAGCAAGCATAGGCTTATGATACAGGACTAAGTTTTCAATGCATACAATATACACAGAATTGTGCATACGTTGTGACTCTCACCTACATTGTCTGGATCTCTATTTGAACTATGACATCGGTGACCACTATTAAACAAACAGCTCTCCGCTACATGAATTGTAGACGTGTAAATGATCGTCTATTTGGTAGAAAGTTCAAGGCAATGTTTAGCGCCTCAGCACTGGTAGTCAAGATCATTTACGACAAGCTGACAACGCAACTTCACACCCGTGCTACACCAGCACATCTGTTAATGGGTATGCATTTCTTAGCATGCTACCCAAATGATGATGTCGGGGCATCAACATTCAGAGTCCCCACAAAGACATATAATGATTGGCATTGGTACGTCGACGAGCAGATTGCCAGACTGCCCGGGATCGTATGTTAGCGTGTGTTTATAACTTTAGTATGTGTTTAATATGTGTGATATCACCAGTCAATCAGAATAATGCAATAAATGCTGTCTCCACTGATCTGGCTACAAACTGATACTACATGAGACGTGTTTCACGATGGATTTTGGCAGAAAATCATACTCATGTTTCATGATACTATAGATTTCCAATTGTTGCATGTTGCCATGGCAGTGTGTGTGTTTAAACTTATTTGTTTGCATGCGGGACGTCGGGATATCAAATTTAGGATTGTCTTGCATAAATTCTTTGGCTATACTTCAAGTCGAGCTGGGTGAATATTGATACGCTTATCTGCGAATTGTGAATTACAAACAAATTTTGATGAGATTTGAACTCTACATGTAATAAGTGGTGTATCCTACATCAACTATATTGACTTAGCATTTATGGAAATTTAAACCGCTGGTGTATTGCATAGTTCGCAGCATACAAAACCTTCGTGTGCACATTTTTTAGTGAATTATTGCAACCAACACTTGAACCCTTTGCAACACATATCTCACACAGGTAGTACGGGAAGATCGAAAGTTGTTGTTAGATCCCGTTGATATGTCAAATACGTTCGTTACGGTGGACAGAATTGATTGCAATGTTCCTGAAGCCCATCCTTTTCGAGCCTCATTGATGTCTCGCAAAATGAGACACGCCGCTTATAAATACGAATTAATAATTTCAATCAGAGCTGGGGATATTTGCTTTGTCAACGGTGGGGTTGAAGCAGGGACAGCTGACATCACTCTATCGCGAGATTGCATTGTTTATATGCTTGACGAGGGAGAGAAAATCGTTGCAGATAAAGGATATGAGGTTGGCTTTGAATACTTCCTCACGCCCTTATAAGCTACAGTTGAAAATGCGGCAGCAAACGCAATGATGAAGCGCTGGCGTGCCCGTCATGAAACAGCTAACGGCAGAATGCGTAGTTTCTATATTCTCAAAAACACATTCCGCGCCCCCAGGTTGAAGCACTCAATATGTTTTATGGCCGTTGCAATTATCGTTCAACTGTCTATTCGCAGCGGTCATCCTCTATAAGCGTTGCTCTCGGACCACAGCGCAATCTGGACACAATTTCAAAGTCAGGCAATACTATGCAGTACTACACGAGCGGTGACACGCGTTCATTGCTGTATTCACGTATCCTGATTCATAAATATCATGCGTACGTGTTATGCATACTCTATTTTTCTACATTCAACTATATCATACGAGCAGACCCATGCATGTTGGTATCGAAGAGGCCCATGTGTGTTGGTATCGAAGAGATGCTCACAACACACACACATCCTCCTTAAGGCTAAGAGCGGTTGACGAAAAACACATATAAATATCCTAGCCGAACATATAAAGGTATACTGCACCCATCCATTGATTTGTGTATGACACACGTAATATCGACTAATAAGGTCTTGATCTGGTCTTGAAAATTTGATACTTGGTTTGAGTGTCACATTATTAATCTCGAGATTTGAAATGTGCCGGCAAACTTTACCAAAGTCAATGACAAACCCTTGGTTCGATTTGGGTGTAATTTGATCCCAATACAATAGCGATCAGAGGCAGTTTTCATATTTTATTTTATTTTGGAATTTACGGGTCGCTCCAGGACTCAGGAACTAGCGATCCGAAATGAAAATATCCTGAAAGTTGATTGGCTGAAGCCTGAAGGCCTGAACTCCTGTGAGGCTGAAGATTGAACTTCCTGAACCAGTGGGCCCTAGCCCCTGTGGGGCTGTGAGTTTGGCGGCGTACAAGCCTCCCCAGGGCCCTGCCCCAGGCCCAGCCCCAGGCCCAGGGCCCAGCAGAGTGGGGTGCCTTAGCCGGTAGTCGATTGGTGATTCGTACTTTTTTTTAAATACACAGTATTTTATTTTAAAAACAATTATACAACAAAAAAAGCCCAATTATACAACAGGAAACGTAAATTTTTATGTACATATGACTTCGATTTTTTCACAAATTTAAGCTGCCAGAGGGCTGAGAGAGTAAAATAAATATTTATTATTTTACTTGTACAAATAGTCATTTATAGTCTAAAAGTCAGACTACTATTCTTTTTTTAAATACATACTCCGAACTCTCTATTTTGAGAGAGTGAGAAACTGAAGAGACTCGCTAGCTTCTTCTTGTAGAGAGAAAAGAGAAAGAGAGAAAGAGAGAGAGTCCGAGTCTATGAGTCTCTCTGAGAGAGAGAGTTACAGAGAGAGAGAGAGAGAGAGAGAGTTACATAGTGAGAGAGAGAGTCACTGAGAGTCTTGAGAGTGAGAGAACTTGAGAAGTGGACAGAGGACACTCGGAGTCTGGACTCTGTCTGTCTGTCACTCTGAGTCTAGAGGACTCTGGGGAGTGACTGGACCTCAGAGGACACAGGCTTCAGTCCCACGACACACCTTTCGTAGTACCGTTGTTGTATGTAGCTTTGTAGCTACGTTGAGACCAGTCGTGACGACGTGAACTGTAACTCTCGAGAACGCGAAGTCGGCTCGACAAATGAAGGTGTTTCTAAGAACCAATGAAACATTGCGTTAGCATTTGGCTCAGCTATTGGGCTATTTTATGAAGGATCATTCACACAAAAGGAGAAGAGAAGAGTGATTCAACAGTAGTGAGTACATGAGTAGGGCAGTATGGCAGAACTCGAAGTGGCCTTCGTTTGTTTTTAGGTCCGTTCACCGTTGCTGAATACTGATGACACCAGAGTCCACACACGGCGGAGTCCGCAACTAGAAATCTATTTCGAAAAAATAAAACGAATAATACTGACCACGGGTCTGAACACTATTTTTTTTGCTCTGGCCTCTGTATTTACCTGATCTGGTAAACGACACATGTCGCAATGAATGCGACGTGTCGTTTTAGAAGGCACTGATATTAATGCGACGTGTCGTTGTCGTATTTGATCATTTTGACAGACCTTATTTTTGTTTTCTTGTGACCAATCATATGTTCCTAATCTTAACATTTAACATCGATTCAATGATATTCCCGTATATTAATTATTAAAGACAGCTAATCATATCACATTTGCGTTTTCGACCGCCTTTATTTGTTGGGCGGGCTAGTATGTCGAGTTTCAGTTGCTACTTGGCCTTGCTGACGTCCTGACAATAAATATTTAGAAACTAGTAACTACTAACTTTTATAGTATTTTTAGTATATTTTAATAAACTGTATATGTGTGTAGCTATACGGTGTGATTATTCTATAGTTATTAAGTGTATAGCACGGTCTATCATAGTATCACTACGTCAGTGTTACTTCAACTTTAACATCCGATACAATGACAAAACAGTCGTGCCCCCTTCTGCCAGTTACTTCAAGGACAAAAGTACCAACCGTCACACCACAAAATTGACTTCTACTGTCTCCAAACACTTAAAGTACTAACCGTCACACCATAGCTGTCAACCGACATGCCGGTTTCATCTGCGACACGTCGTATACATAAACGACCATGATAAACGACACCAATTTCATTGCGACGTGTTGTTGTCGCATACCCGATCAGGTATTTACTATTTAGTCTGTACAGTGTTATTATTTAAATTTATTAGGCAACTGTCCTTTATTTCCAGATTTTTTTTCAAAACTTTAAATGGCTTAATTTTTATTTATTTTTTTGGGTTCTGAATCATTTTTCATACAAACGCAAGTTTTGGGGGGTTTGTTTTACTTTTATATAATTATAAAATTTTGTCCTCACACATAGAGCCTTATAGAGGTCAGACTTCAGACTTCAGTCTCATCGAGATATCGGATATCCCTGAGACCCTGACTTTGTGGCCTGTCTGACTGTCTGTGTGACTTATGAGTGTCAAGTTTTGTCGACTGCTATTTATCCCATCATGATCTGATCATAAGCCCTAAATTTTATAATTATTCTAGACCCAAAAAATATATATATATAAATTAAAGTGCATAGTTAAAATACCAACAACACTACTTTTATTTATTTTTAAAAGACAAACCCAAGAGAGTAGTCACTAGTCAGACACTCTGAGTCTCTGGGTCTCTGGCCTGGGACTCTGGGTCCTGGAGAACTATACTCCTGCTGGAAGATAGAGCGGTGAGCACCAAACGGCATATTTCGACATTCGTTTTTTTTTTGGGGGGGGGGGGGGGTTTCTGTCTCTATGCTCTCTCTACGGAGGTTAGGAGGCCATGTTTTATATTATTTTTATGGCTTGCCAACAACTGATAAATAGTTCCCAAAAGTCCAAACCCTGGGCCTGCAGTTTGAACCCAGGCAGGCGCCACTGCCGACAGTACCGAGGCCCGAGTGCCGAACTGCCGACTGCTGTCCCGAGTGTCGACCGCCATAAGTCGCCCAACAGTGTCGTGGAGCACAGCCCTCTAAAGTATACAAGGAGCCCTGATTTAACCTTTTTTTAAAGAAAAAAGTTGTTCGCCTTTGCAAACTATATATCGGTGAAATGGCATTACGTATTTCGTACTTTAAAAACAAGCGAGGCTACATATGACCAACCATACGACTGTAAAAAAACATGTCAAGTGTCAACCGGTTACGTCCGTCAGGCATCATGTCGGGGTAGCAATCTCTCGCGAGAGAAAGAGCGCCAGAGGTAGAGTTTCTGACGTTTTTTACATGATGTGTCTGCAACTCTGCACAGCGAAACGCCGAAATGTGCTAACTTTTTACTTTAACGCTCTGTTAAAAAAAGTTTTTAACACCCAAATAAAATAAACAACCCATCTTTAAAACCCCTGAGGCATAGTCCTGAGATACCCAGTACGAATTTATTTTTTTTCATTAAAAAAAAGGTTTCGCTCTTCTATTTGTTCTATTTCGTTGTTTTCGTTTTCTATTTCAGTAAAATACAACATCAACCCCAAAATTTAAAATTAAATAAATAAATATGTCCAGTCGCTCTTAAATTTAAATTTTTTTTCAAAAATCGTTTATTCAATATTTGGATTTGTGGAAGTAGCAAAAGTAATTTGTAGACTTGTGGGCTTGTGGCGAGTACATCCCATGAAAACGCAGCAAACTCGCTCACATTTGTAGTGCTTGGATTGTTCATCCATTCATAACTTAGAGCAGTCACCACTGAAGGCGGATCCTACATCTTGCCCCGTTGTCGTTATACAGTACGCACATTGTATTCACATTGTCCATAATCCACACGACAACTAGCTATTGGTTGTATTGGAATTGAATCGTGTCTCGAACTGGAAGCGCCTGTGCATGGCGTGCTTGGACTACATAATTACCGTAGACTTATATGTGGTAGACTAGCGTAAATTCTTAGGATCCACATCTAGACGGTACAGTGTAGGCATTCCCACAACGTGTGTGTATGTGTCTCGGCAAATACATGATCTCAGCCACGGAGAATGTAAATGGCTTCACAACGGTAGCATATCTATAGTGGGTAGTCCGTACAATACGACACCATGCCAGTACAGCGCAGTCGGTATCCATCCCAGACTTCCTTGGGATTTGGGTCTAATTCATCGCTGATGGAAGTGAGTGGGGTTTCCAGACGGGACTATGTGCAGATGCTCATGCGGATGTCCGCTGAGCACATTAAGTTGCTAGCGAATCAGCAGTGCGATTGGTCGATCGCCTCGCGTGTTTTCAAGTATGCCGAAGAGGATGGTATGTGCTATTCCATATAGTATATGCGTTAGCTTGTGCGTAGCATGATACGATAGTATGGTTTCTAATAAATTGAACGGAGGTGTAGAGTGTGTGTAGCATGGTGAGATCTTGTTGTACTTGTTGGTGTGAGGTGTATTCACAGCTCTATTCCAGCCACATTCACTCGCATGCTCTAAGTGCTGAGGCTGTCCATTTTCTTTCTGATAATCCAGTGAGGGCTAGAGTATAGTTTGCTGTGTAAGGGTGGGGGGAGATGAACTATAGTTCCTGCATCAGTATAAAATTGGTGTATATCAACTTCAGACTGGGTTCGAGTGGAGTTTGTTCGCCAGGGTTTGTCGATGTAGACTGTAAACGCACTCGCATATCTTACATGCATGGGCTTGAGACCGATGAGGGATATAGCTCAGCGTTCTATCTCGTTGATGTAGAAGAATAACAGCTGCATGAAAGCTATACCACCGCCTACACAGTCCTTTGTCGCATCGCACGTTCGCCGTACCATCTCGTTGCACTTGTGTGTGTGCTGGGCTCTGGTCTGTATCAGTACCCTCGAGTGGACTAGTGTGATGGGATCACTAGAAACCGTTCTGTATTTCGTGGTCAATTCTATCCTTTTTAGTAGGTATTGTTATGCGAAGTATGATTCGAACCGCGTTAGAGTCATCCGTACTTTCTATTCTGTATGGCCCGATATCTGATCTCTTTTGCCTCCGTATCGTCCGTGATTAAGCTTTGAGTTCGCAGTTTGCCCCAGTGTCTATCAATGCTCCCTTTGGAGTGGAGTGGGTGCTTAGCCTATGGCACACCGCTGCTCTTCTTATATACAAAAACCTATCCCGATGGGTGTGACTGACAGGTCGTTTAGGGCAAATGCATATCCCGTACCACGGGCATATTAGTGTGGACATAGCAAGCCAGGGACATATTGCGTCTTTGCAGTGAAGTTTTTATATACTTGTGCACTCGATTAAATGTGAGCGAGCAGGTGCACTTATTAAAGCGGAGTGTTGCAGACAGTGCCCTTTAATATTAGTGATATTCACCATAAGCTGAGTGTTAATGTCAGTGTCCTTTGATAGTAGTGATATTCATATCAAGCTGAGTGTTAAGGTCAGTGCTACTTGATATTAGTGGTATTCATAATAGGCTGAATGTTGGTTACAGCGTCCTTTGATGTTAGTGATATTCATATTGAGCTGATTGTTACTGACAGTGTCCATTGATATTTGTGATACTCATAATAAGCTGAGTGTTAGTTGCAGTGTCCTTTGATATTAGTGATATTCATAATATGCCGAGTGTTGTTTACAGCGTCCTTTGACATTAGTGATATTCATAATATGCTGATTGTTAATGACAGTGTCCTTTGATATTTGTGATACTCATATTAAGCTGAGTGTTAGTTGCAGCGTCCTATGATATTAGTGATATTCATAATAAGCTGAGTGTTAGTTGCAGTGTCCTTTGATATTTGTGATATATATTTTTTATTCGCGCCTACTTTAATGCGTAGTGTGTATCCCTATGTAGCCCTATTAAGTCGCGTATGTTTTTGTGTCCCTTTATGGTCCATTTATGTTTGTAGTGTCCTTCTATAGCAATCTGGGGCCACGTGGAGGAGTGTGGCGAGTGGAACACGTGTCAATCAATCTCACGGCACATCAGCGAATGGGCACTGATGTACCACTTTTGCACTGTGGGGTCAGAGAGACCAATTGTTTTTCTGTGGAGGTTTGTGTGGACTATGTAAGGCATAGTGTACTGTGCTCGATAATCTGCTTCAAGGGCCGTTTTACTTATATATAGTACCATAAGATAGATCGGTGGTATGTATATGCACAACCAAGTTCTATTATAAGGTGTGCACCCCACTCTACCGACTTTCAATTATTATATCTTTCAACCTGTTGTGGAAAGCTTGGCTTT
>NW_014040051.1:48003-66302 GCF_001186125.1 Sphaeroforma arctica JP610
ATTCAATATTCAACATAGAGGCGATCGCCGATGCATTGCTTTAGCAACGGCCCACCTACTGAAGAAAGTCGATTTTTTTTTTTCACTGTGAGGTATGGATTCCATGTAAATGGAATCATCTTACGCATGTTACAGCGTGTTTATGTGATTGCAATATGCAAGCGTTTCGTTTTATATTGGTATAGAAAGGATCTGGAATTCCAGTATTTAGTTGAATGATCGGTTGTGTACCAAATTGTTGGTTTTTGGTCTACGTATGGGTTACTATTTTGCGCGTTCTTTTTGTCTTGGCAGTAAAGCTTTGAATTGATCGTTTATTGTTTCAGTATTGCTTTCATGGAGCCACTGTCCAGACGTGTCCATGTGCATATTTGTGCTATTGTCTGATTGTGTGGGAGAATTAATATCAATTTTGTTTAAGCACATGTAAATGAGGACACTCTTCACTGGTGACCATGTTCATGTTTGTGTTATTGTCTGCTTGAGTGGCAGGACCAATATTCATATCAATGGGGGAAAGACATCCATGAATACTTTCACTTGTCATGTCAGTATCTGCATGATAAGTATTGTCTCTGTTTGATTACATTTTAGTTGTCCTTCTGTTGATTCAAGGTTTTGCATCCGCTTCCTGCACACTTATTGAACTTTGCAATGGATCGTAATCATTTGGAAAGTGTTGTTTGGAATCGCTATCTTGGATTGGTTGCATCAACTACTGTTTCAATCGCTATAGGATCAATATGTGGTGGAACTCTGTTTGGTGGATAGGGGTGTTTGGGACCGATATTTTTATAGAATTATGATCATTCTCATCCCGGGTATACACACTTGATTTAACGTGTAAATTTACAGTATAACACGGCATATCTGTTTGGTCATATCATCTTTCGTTAGTTTTTAAAGCGAGCTCGAGTAGGATATGTGACAAACTAGTGCCAACCAATATGGAAGTGTCCATGAAGAGCCTCCCGATTTTGACACTCATCTCTTTTGGTCACAAAGTATGCTAGTCTTTCCTGCTATGTCTTCTGCGAGTTGACATACTGGTGTTGTTTTACTGGTGGAATAGGCGATTTGGCACAGTGCATAATACGATCGTAATATCTGTGGTATTCAAGACATTCACGAATGGCACAAATTGGTCAAGTATTTGTTTAGCCTCTTGTGTTTCTGGATTTTGTATTGCTCTCTTCATCGTGTCACCAAATGTTGGGTTGTTTATCGTTGACTATACTTGTTGTACTCTATGGATGCCTAGATAATGACAATCATATATTTGTGGCGCACCCATGCCTCCATTATTGATCGGTGTTTATAAATAGAAAATCACTATTAATGGAAAATCAATTCTTGTAATAATGAAGCAAATTATCTATCATATCGTTTGCAATTGTACCTTTGCAATTCAATTCGTTTCCAGTAAGAAACAGTAATCGGAAGCAGCTGTTTTATCAGACTATTATCTATGTAGTCCATTGAATGGATGGTCTCTGTCTGGAATGACCTGTACCCTTGGGATACATTCGAGGCATTCATCATCTAGTGCAGAGTTTGTATGTACTCAGTAGTTGCTTCTTCCCTCATCCGGTTTGCCAATGTTGGTTGTTGTAATTCAGATAGATTTTCTTGAACCGGTGAATATCGTTTTTCGCCTATACTCTCAATCGGCTCAAGCGTCGATGAGTTGAAGTTTACTTCAATATGGCCCTTGAGAGTAATGTGGGTTGTATAATGGGATCTTGAATTAGGTAAGCTATTTTGATATTTGTGGAGGATACTGTTTTAGCAACCTTATTTTTGGAAACGATATCCACATTATTAAGGATGGTGTCCGGTATGTCAGTACGTTATTGTTTTTACTCTTGTATGGGTGTGATTGTGATATTTTCGTACAGTACAATATTTCTTTAATCAATCGTAGCTACTTGTATATGACTCTTGGTCGCACTGTTAGAAAACGAACATACTGCTCACATTTTGTTTAATCATCTACGTATTTACGTACATAATTAACCTTGCCTACTAATATACAGTGTAAATTTCGTACAGTATTCATGATGTTTTGTACTGTCTGTTAAGATAGCAAACTGTACTGGTTCATTTAATAGGAACGCAATCATGTTACCCATGAGTTTCATCCATACTTGCACAATTTGCGTTTGGTGCGAATCCGGTTTGTAGAATACTCTTGAAAAGGTAAAATCCATAAACCTGGAAATCTCAATATTATACTTGGAGATGTCGCCCAGATCAAAACCGGCTGAGAGCGAGAACTTGTATAATGTTTTGTATTGAGACCCTTACGACAATTACGACACAAATAAGATTTCTGTCGTATAATGTGTCTTTATGCAAATAGTATATGTGATCATTCTCTATATAACTACTTGCCATAGGATTTAGTAATATGCTTTGCTTTATTTTTTGTTTGTCACATTCATACTGACTTATGTTAATGTGGATGTGTAAACATATCGTCGTCAGGACTTCGTAATCGTTTATACCCACACGAAGCACACAAAATAGCGTAGTCTCTGAATCCATCACATTAATGTACGCTTGTACGCATTGCTTGATAGTTTTGCTACAAATGGGCTGTGGGAATAACCGTATAATATCGTTTTCATCAGGTATCAAAGGTATGTTACTTAATCCTGCACACTCATAAAGCACTTTTAAACAATGTTCGACCTCGGTCTCGTAATGATTTGTTGGCTCGCCATCAATATAGAATTCATTATCTTCTTGCTTTGGGCGTCTGTTGTCAACCATAACATTTTTATGGGTCTTGTTGGTTGTAGCTCTGGTGAGTATGTGTTTAGTGTGTGTTGGTCCTTTTGCCTTTTTTCTTTTTTGGAACTCGCAGCTGTGTGCGCTTCAGCGTCTTTTTGCTGTATTTGATGTTTCTGCACTGCACTTAGATTATCGCAAATTTTGCTTGCAAAGCCGATATCGTAATCTAGCTTGCTGCTTGCGCTTATCAACTATAACAGTTTAATGGGCCTTGTTGGTTGTAGCCCTGGTATTAGTGTGTGTGTGTGTGTTGTTTTTTTTTGTCTTTTGTTTTGAATGTGTAGCTGTGTATGCTTCAGCGTCTTTGTTTGTATTCGTTGTTTCTGCACTGCACTTAGATTTATCGCTTCATTTTTGTATGCGAAGCCGTTATTGAAAGTTAGTTCGCTGCTTGCGCTCTTTTGGCTTAGCTAAAGGGCAGCAGACACGTATTATGTCATATAAAAATTGATAAATTTGAGCAAGTATTCAATCACCGTAGAAGTATTCTCGTTCGCCTGATTGAGCTTTTGTAAAACATTCACAGAGAATAAAGTTCTTTTGCTGACAACATCGTTGAGCTTGCGGGATTTATGGCATTTTTCGTTATTAAAGTGTTAATTGATTGTGTTCCTTTTCTGCTATTATCTGTTTGTTATGATTCAGCCTTGTATTGATACAATTTCTGTGATTTGAATTCATTTAATTATGCCGTGATAGGATTCATTAAAGAGAGCGGTAGGTGTTCGTTTCAATAAGTGTCAGTAGATGTCGATGGCCACTTCTAAAATATTGATGATGCACTTGATGGAAGGAATGGATCCGAACAAAGTTGATAATGGTCACTTAAGAAAAGTAATGAGATTTTCAGTTTCGTCATGGAGACACGTCTTGTTGAATCGACTCTGCGAATGTTAATAAATCGGAAATCATACTAGAATCTATTTTTTTGTTGTTGTTAAAAATTTGAAATTTTAAGTAGAAATTAATCTGGTTGGGATGCATTGCTGTGATTTCGAATCATAAAAGTGATCTTTGGGTTAATACTCTTGATGCAACTAATCGTTAGACATCTAGATTATAAAAGTGGGCTTTGGTGTAAGATTTCAAAGTTCAAACACGGCCCTCTTTGAAAATGTAGATTGTAGTCATATGCAGTCTATACATTCGTTTCCAATGTCTGCTCATATTTATAGAAGTGTGTTTGGAAGCGAATAGCATGACTTTTGGAGTTATAGTAAATACACACTGGATTTATATACGTAAAAATACAATCGGCACGTATCAGCTACTGAACACAATCGATAGATATACAACGATAAAACTGATACAAAGATAAACGAGAAGTCGGTGGATGATACCAGTGATCTGGACAAGATTAGAAACAAACCTTTAGTGCAAATCCGAGTGTGTCTCATGGGGGTTTTCATCGAAACAAGACTAAATACCTCAACTGCATGCGCACAGGTAAGTTGTAGTAAATACACACCGTCTTAAAGGTATAAATACAATTGGTACATATCAGCTACTGAACACAATCGATAGGTATACAATGATAATACTGATACAAAGATAAACGAGAGGTCAGTGGATGATGCCAGTGATCTAGACAAGATTAGAAACAAAAGCCTTAGCGCGAATCCGATTGTGTCTCGTGTGGTTTTCGTCGAAATAAAAATACTATGAGATCGGACATCAGTATTTAGTTCAGATTTTGCTTTGTACTTTGGAAATAGAACAAAAATAGTATTTTTTTACATTAAAATAAACATCCCCGTATGTTATCATTCGCCCCATCATATTTTTATGGTTCTGGGTTTAATTTTCAGAAGTCTACATCAAAATACGTATTTTCTTGAGGAGATCCGTGGGGGGCCGACAAATATGGGAAAAGCGCTCCAGACAAGAAATGGTGGGAAGGATCCAGACAGAATTCAGGTCATAAATACAAGAAATAGGGACTCGACAATTACGCTTTCAAAAATAAGATAATTTTTTAAATCCGACCTAATGTAAGATAATAGTGAAATATAACTATATAGTATGTCAAGTTTAAGCGATTGTGCTTAGTCGTTCTACTTTACAACTGCAAAATGGCGGCTACATGACTGTCGTACCATAGCTTACTGTCGTGGCATAGCTTGTTGGTAGTCACCATTAGTGCCCTTCCACTCAGCTATCTAGCTAGCTTAGAGTCTTCTATTAATCTAAAGGACAATCTATTGATAAGCTTCACCACTTCATCTGATTGGTTGCTAGACTCTTTATCTGATTGATCCCAGATAGTCACCCCACAAAGTGACAGTATCAAGGCAATCCAATGTCCAGGTTACTCTCAGGGCGGTAGGGTCTTACAACCCTCCCCAGCATTTCAGGTACTTGTAAATGACAATGCTGAATGAAAGAACCTTCCATTCTAGAAGAAGTAAGGGGCAGAGACGAAGAGAGGGGTGTTACCCCCCAGTCCCTCCCATTATATTAATGTCGATGCAAAGCCTGAAACTCAGTCATTAACTGTATTATTAAAATCAACCTTTGAAGAATAATGTTAAACCACAATATTCAAACAGTAGTTAATTCATTTGTTTATAGGCAACAAGGATGCCCATATAGCCTTTAGCAACTTAGTATCTATCATAACAGAACAAAATACAGCTTGAATTGGTAGTGGCATGAGTTTTGCCAATTCAAAAACACAGTGGAGGGCTGAATTGAAGCGAGCAGTCGGTGCCTCCTGTTGGAGATGCTTTCGAACAAAATCTTAACTAAATTGATCAAAGGGATAATGTGGGCAAACAAAGTCTGTATGCGCTGCATATAAAAATCTATCTACGGAAGGCACACGTACTACCAAACTGTAAACTTTGAGCCGATTGATGCTCCAGAAGCTTTAGGCAGCTCAGCATTCTCAATCATGCGCACATTCTCTTCTACAAAAATTTCATCAAATAGCCAATTCGAATAGATTGATGAACCTCTTGTTCCTTTCACCTCCACACTAGGGGCTTCAACAGAAGAAGATAACCATTTACACTTTGATCTAAGGAATAGGAAGTTTTGTTTATAGCAATATTATGTACTATACGCATATCTCTTGGATCCAACACTATAACTACCGCTGGTGAACTTCATCTTGTATTATCCGAGAAAGAAAAAAGAGCAGGCTTTAACTTATAACAGACTTTACGCCTTACAGCTATCATTGGAGCATCATATCTGTGTCTGCAAGCTTGTACACTCGGTGTAAACTGCGACTTTTTATCACGGTCCCAACCTTTATATGTTTACGTCTTCCTGAGTTGGCTGAGGTATAGAATATAAGTTTTTCTTCATCTTCATTCATACGATTATTAACAATATTCTCAAGTAAAGTATGTACTGGATGATTGAAGGGCCTATTAGTAATTATGCGATGTGGCTCTTTAATATTCGTCACTGTATTAACAGTGTAATTTTTGTCACGGCAAACCTTTCAGCCATGTAAGTCCGAAGTATTCTCATAACCATTTCTAGCCACATATACACGGAAGTTGTCCAGAACTTTTTCACCCAACCAAGTGACTATTAGTAGAAACCAAATGCAATTTTATATTGTTCTCTTTAGAACAATATTTTTGTATCGGCTATTGGATGGTCCATCCTTATCAGCTATGTATATACAAATAAAATAAACACCAAGAGGCGCATCGTCTTGTTCTAGACGGCTGTGCCAAAAAGCTAGAGGCAATTGAAATGTTGATAACAGCAAAACTCGAAAGTTTCCCTATGAGGTTACACTTCCATAATGGCGAACTTTATGGTTGCATGCCATGCTTCAAAAATGTATCCACAGTGTGATCAACAACAATAGGTTCTCTCAGTAGCAGCTCTTACAAAACGTGCGTCTGCTTAATTTCTCCTCCGCAGTAAAGAATGTCTAGCCTTCTACGTTGGCGGTTGACTCTAGTTCTATGGGAGGGGAGCCTGTTTTTCCCCCCCCCCTCTCAGAATTATAGTTTAGAGTCCAGAACCAATCCCAATCTGATTAGTATCAGAAAAATAGTAAAGTTGAATCGAGATTGGGATCAGGCGTTAAAAGGTAAATATTGCTCGTTATCGTAGATCCTACTGCGTAGAATGCCACCTTGCACATTGCTATCAATACAAACCGATTATTCTTTTGCAACAAAATCGGTCAACAAAGTGTCAAATTTTAAATATAAGCAGGCCACTAATTGGATGTCCTATCACCCTTATAAGCACTTCCCGTATTATCAGCAAAATGTGTCCTAGAATTTGTTTGGAGGCAAAAAGTTATCATTTTAGCTCCAAGCACGCCAGTATTCAACTGTCAAACCTTGTCCTCTGAAGTAATCCATGTTAGATATCCCGACTACGTTCAGTATACTTAAGTTGATTGAAACCACACGACGCCATATCAACACACGAACGGACGTCAGCTGATCATAATTGAACTAGACACTATTCTTCTGTTGGCATAGGATATGGGTCAACGTCAAAATATTTAATAGCCACCGCATAGTCTGGGCAATAAGAGTTCTACTCTAGGATTCTCACGTGCCAGTACTGCTGTTGATAAAACCTTGTTATATAGATCAGTGGCTCAATAGGTCCTTTCTTATAGTTCTTATCACATATTTCAGCCTCCCAGTTAACCAGCTGAGGGTTCTTTTGTTGTATATAGTTCGCCTTAAAGTCACTTCAGATTTTATGTGAAAATCGACCTCACACCCCTCTAAAAACTTATGGGTAGTTAATTATAAGCATCTTTCATTTCTTGCAACTGAGCCGGTGTCTTTAGTAGCCTATTACTCAATCGGTCTATACCGGAAAAATTGAACTCCTCAACCCCACAAGGCGCATCTCGATTATTACGCTCCAACTCAAGCCTAGCCACCTGGTCCATAAGTTTAGGTACCATAGGGAAAATAAATTATTCTTTAGAAGGCTTGTGCTCAGCCTTAAATTCAAAAGCTGGTGGTTTAACCGATAGGTCCCACCATGTTCTTTTCAAATGTTCTGCTTGTATCAACAATCTAAAAAAAGTATTTGTCAATCAAAAGGCTCTTCGTCAGTTTTATAAAACTTAGTCGAATTACTCTGAAAGTATGTCGTCTTATCATTATCATCAAATATTTCAATTAGTATAGGTATAATACAATACTGAGTAGGCGGGTCCTAAGTTACACCACCCAAAAGGACAACAAAAAGACTGAGTCCATATTTATAGCATCATTCGCCTCTATAGCCACAAGCTCTGTTAATATCAGATTAGGAAGCGCTCCATTATCTGCGTAGCAGTCAACCAGAGAAGAGCCCACATTGGCAGAAACATTCGGATACCTTAAACGCCAATCTGACTTGGCAAGGGTACCAACAAGGCATTTTTGTTACAAATCCAACATTTTACGTTAGACAAATCCACCTTTAGGGGCGACCTTTAGAGTTCCCACCAACATCTTTCTCGCGAGAACTTCGGCAATAGTGACTACGCTGAGAAGTCTTACGCTGTTCATAATCTTGACCTTTACAAACTGTTCTTTACTTTACGTTGCAAGGCAGAATGATCAACATGAGTTTCGTCGGAGTTATAACCTATACTATTCATCTCCTCCATAAAAGAGACAGCTTCGGCGAAGCCCGTATACTTGTGCAAAGCCAGAAAAGCTGAACACTCAACATCCGTTAGGCAAGCATCAACGAAGTATATATGCGTATGGACGTCTTCGGCTATGATTTCGATCAATCCCGGGTTTCGACGAAGAATATCAAACATCGTAGGATCACAACATACATCTGCGACCCGGGAATATATAAAAGCACATACATAGGTGCTATTAAGGGCATCATTGTCTACTAAATGATCCAGGACAATGATGTAAGTTCTCATCGTACACGTGCCATTCACCAGCGCGATAGTCGCGATAGAACTTACCAGGCTGTTATGGGATCCACCTCTTTTTTTCTTTTCAAGATCCTTGTAAACCTACCATCGAATTCTTCTTGTTGCCTTGGTGTTCAAAATCGTCCTACTGATCTCGAATCACGCAACGCTTCATATCGAAGAAACCCGGAAAGGGCCAATGGGTCAGGATGGTCTCTTCTCCTGGTGTAGGATAGGGATATCCAAGTTATTGGTTAGGACATCACGGCGGTCCGGATGCAAAAGACTGAAGTCCATAATGAAATTTTACGTTACAGCTCCTTTAAAGTGCAATAAACGATCTCTTAACGTTGCCTCAACAGATTTCTCTTTGGCAGGATACAAGAAAGCTTCTAAACCCAAAGCCACACTTTTCTTGGGGTGATGCGAGTGTTCAGAAAAAAAGAGCTAAGACCTGGGCAACAGCATAAAAAGGGGTAACATTCACCCATTCACGGATAAAAATCAAGCGCTAAAGCTTGTCATTGAGGCGGTCCCATATTAGACTTTGTGCAACATGTATTGCATGGACGCCCTTGCCATGTACGATGAAAATGTTCGCCATCAGACAATAGAACTGCACTACCACCATTAGAAAATATTTAAATGTGGAATCTCGAACACAGGCTTGTTTACCTGTAGCACAAAGGAAGGTTCCAATGAAGATAGAAGTTTCTGAAACTGGAGAGAGCGACCACTCCCTGTCGAACTTTGGTAGAAGCATAGTCAATCATCGCAGTAATCCATGGCTCTATTGGCAATGTACCATCTTACGAAGTTTCCAAGGGAACTCCGAAATTGACTTCGCATCAAAAGATTTGTCTAGCATGTTATTCAAAAGTCCCTTTCTTAATTTTGTTTTTTTACTCCCATACCAATGTGCCGAATTCCCCCCCCCCCGTTTATACGAGTCGCCCGAATAAACCGGTATCAAACATATCAACGAATTAAAGGGTAGAGAAGTAGAATTCAGACATTTCAAAACCGATCTCTTGTTGGAAGTAATTCCGTAGCAGCTATCTTAGATCAAAAGTAAGCTTTACTGTAAAGTTTGGCACCTGTTACTATTTTCAACGTAATTTGTAAAGAAGAAGAAAAAAAGTTCTCAAAATCCCCAATTTAAGCCACTGCAAAGTCACGCTGAAGCCAATCGAACCCAATTCGAAAAATAAACCGGTATCAAGCATATCAACGAATTAAAGTGTAGAGAAGTAGAATTCAGACATTTCAAAACCGATCTCTTGTTGGAAGTAATTCCATAACAGCTATCCTAGATCAAAAGTATGCTTTACTGTAAAGTTTGGCACCTGTTACTATTTTCAACGTAATTTGTAAAGAAGAAGAAGAAAGTTCTCAAAAATCCCCAATTGAAGCCACTGCAAAGTCACGCTGAAGCCAATCGAGCCAATTCGAACCCATTTCGGAGCCACTGCGAAACCAGCTCTCTGATTTTATTTCATAGACACTCATGAACATCGTACCATTGTCGTTTCCAGATATTTCGGCTAGACGTCAATCCATGCTACGCCCCTAACCCAGATATATAAATGACAGATTGTTATTGGATAGAGAAGAAATTCCAGAGGGGGGGGGAATATGTTCATAAATAAACTCAACAATAAACTAATCAATACTCCAAGAATTAAGATTTGATACTTGATTTTGGTGCTTGTATCTGATGACGGCAGTAGAATAAAAAGAAGACGATTGGCTAGGACAAGTACGTTTAACCAACGGCATAATACAAACATTGGTGACGAAATTGTCTATTTTTCCCGGTACATCTGGTGAAAGAAACAATAAACGAAACTGTCCCCAACTTGGCACACTATGTGTTCACCGAACCAGTTGCACGAGTTCTATCCCATATCGCACCAGAACACCATATATTTCAGAATACAAACGTCGAGTGGCGGCCGACGGCTGTTAACCATCAGTCAACAGTCGACGAGCGCCGGCGACTATCTAAGAATGGTGCCATCAATCACCTTGCCGCCGCTTGACAACTAGTGTAGTGATTCATAGTGATAAGCGGGAGGTTCGATAGTATATCTAGACAAGTGCTAATACAAACACAACGAACAGTAGAGGCTTAGCGTAGGTTGTTACACATATTTATAATTGCACACTTAGGAGGCTATCACACATATCACACACATAGAATGCCAACTCGTTTACATGCAAAAAAGGCGCAATGGTCAATCAGATCGAGGGTAGGGATCCAGTCCCAGAAGTCGACGATGTTCAAGCGAACTCTGTTGATCAATACCGACGTGGTACTCAACAGGCAGCGTTAAAATCTGAATTACACCACCGTGAATCTTCTCAGCTCTATTTTCGACATCCACCACAGTTAAGACATCTACCACAGTATACCAGTACACTTATAACCACACACGATTCCTTCTTTAGTACATACACAAACACAGAAACACGAGTAGGTCAACTGGGCATAGATGTGCTCAACAAATATAAACACAAACTCCTAACCACCACTCAATACACAATAGGTTAACACATAAGCAAGACTCTCGGTACTCTACTGACATAAAAAATCAAGCGATATACACCTGCTGCAAGACAAACAGACACAAAGCCACGATTAATTACAACTCCTCAAACAACCAATACATCAAATCAATCCATCAATACTGGTGCATACATCAGATCACAAGCGTTGACAGATGAATTGTTACAGCCACAGAATATTTTACAAAAACAGTAAATAAACAACTGGGTACACTCAATGAAAAAAAAAATCATCGATATCAAGAAATCTTTCACATGTATTCACCATTAAATACAAAGAGATGAAAATAAATATATAAACAGGTAGTTTCTGAGTTAGGAGCACACAAACAAACAAGTGGACGAGCAACACATATACAAACGGGCGGGTAGACAGTACACATACAGACAGGCAGGTGATCGGCGTATATACAATCAGGTGGAGGATCAGCACATGTACAAACAGGCGGTATACAAGCCAAAATACAAACACAAACATGGATTGAGCATTCAAACACAGAACCAGAGGGTGGAGAAAGAAATATGCAACCAGGGGCAGAACACCCAACTATACAGTGAGGCGGTGTACAAAGAATCATACCGACCGGCGGATTACAATCACACATACGAGCAGGCGGGGGGGGACATACACACACGCAAAGCGGTGGTAAATCAGCCCACTTTTAAATGATAAAAATAGCCCACATTAAGATATATGGTGAATCAACACACTTACTGACAGGAGGTGAACAGCCACAAATACAAACAGAGGGTGAACAAACACACGTACAGACACACGGGTTGAATAGACACACACAGGGGCAGGGGGTGAATAGGTACGCACACATGCAGGGGGTGAACACATACACACACACACAGGGGGTGAACACGCACAAACACATGTAGGGGGTGAACAGACACACACACAGACAACACCACATATTTATATATACAAGAGCCAATGGTGTATATACAGTAGTTACAGATTGTACTGTACAAGTGTATGTAGTATGTGTCTATAAGATGGATACCTTGGCACTTGTGAGGAGTGTATCGCTCTGATACGTAAGCAGTGACTTTGGCAAATGCTATCACTCACTGCCAAGATGATCGATAAAACAAGGAACACAATGCACGCTTTGGGTAGTGCAATAAATGAGATGTATCATCTATATGGCCCAGGAGGACACAGTCCAAATGTCTTCAACGAGAATCATATAAGGGGTTTGGAAGAGCGAGGAGTAGTTATGAATAGTTTGAATGCATGTTTGCATAAACAATTTTTACGCATGCCTTTGGAAGTATCGGAGGACACAGTCCAAATGTCTTCAACGAGAATCATATAAGGGTTTGGAAGAGCGAGGAGTAGTTATGAATAGTTTGAATGCATGTTTGCATAAACAATTTTTACGCATGCCTTTGGAAGTATCGGAGGACACAGTCCAAATGTCTTCAACGAGAATCATATAAGGGGTTTGGAAGAGCGAGGAGTAGTTATGAATAGTTTGAATGTATGTTTGCATAAACAATTTTTATGCAGGCCTTTGGAAGTATTCGAGAAGTTGGTGGCTGAGAAGAAAAAAGGAGAATATCAGCCAGATGGAAGGGCCAATGTTGATGCGCACGAAATGTTGTACATGTTTCTAATATTTGCAACAACTGACACCGACAGACCTTGCACTCACCTTTGAAGATCAACGTACACAGTGAATAATGAAATACACAAAATAATACATCATATCAACCTTGCTATCTATCCAAAGTAAGTTACGATGCCGACTGAGTCCACACCCATTCCTCCTAAGGTAAGAGGTGATACACGCCTCTCGCCATTCTTTTCTTGCGTTATAGGTGTACAAAACGGCACTCATCTACCGGATGTCGTTAGGGAGACCGACCAAGCCCGCTATAAAATAGGAAGGGTTTTTATAGCCAAAATAGGTTTGCGTATGTAGGCTTCGACAAAAGCCATCAACACGTGTTGTGTGGTTCAGAAGGTTGTCCACAAAAGAGTGCAGTGTACGATAGGGTTATGGTTTCGCCTGGCTGGAATATTGTTAAACGTATGTGGTTGAATATTATAGTTGTTGTAAAGTATTGTCCTTCTTTGCATGATTGCAAAACATTACCTTGTGACGTACATATGTGTACTTACATGTGCGCATGTACTTGTTCTCTAGGTAAATGTGCACTGGTGGACATGGCTTATCCGCTCACCTGGCATTTTTTTAAGGGGGTTAAACCCCTACTATTGGCTAACTAGCAATTAAACAAGCTTTGTCATATATGAAAATGGGACAGTGTACTAAAATATTTCCAATTAAAATATTTGCATATATTGGCTAGTGTATATATGTATAAAAAACATTACACTACCACTAAGGCAGATAAGATCCTTGGTCCATAGTCACTTTTGGCTATAGGTATTTCCCATCCGCATCAGAGCAACTAAACAAATTGTACCATGTCTGCAAACGGGTCAGTATACTAAAATATGTTAATTGAATGGATTTTCATTTGTTGGTTACAAATTTATAAGAAGAAAAAAATACTACCGTTCAAACGCGTGAGCCCTGTGGTCCACGATCACTATTGGATGCGGATATTTCTCACCAGCAGCACGGTACCTAAACAAGCTTAGTCATGTCTGTAAATCGATCAAAGTATTATACTAACTTAGTTTAGAGGGAAGTTCATGTAAGGGCTAATTTATGAGCAATGTTTTTCCAATTCTAGGCATATATGTCTAAGGGTATATGGACCGAATAGATAATCGGTCAGTATACTAAACAAAGTTGGGTTAAAAGGAGACTCGGGTATATTCTAGTGTATATAAGTATTAGAAATGGTTTCTGCCACTTTGGTATATATTCTTAAGGGACCGGCAACAAAACAACTAAACAATCTGTACCATGTCTGTTAACCGGTCAATGCACTACGTATAAAGTTGGCTTAATCAGGCTGACTATACCGTACTTAATGTTTAGTTAAAGGAAATGTGTTATTCAGTTTGGCCACCGCTCTCGGTAGCGAGTTAAAGGTCAGAGGATTTTAGATTGAGATTTTTTGTCTATAAAGTCACATTCTAATCACGAACTACTTTGGTCTAGATTTATTTGGTGACAGCTACTAAGATTGGAGTCGTCTCTGTACTAGCCGGGCCTCCACATTAGACTCTATGTTATAAACGTACTCTTAAGCAGTACGTAAACTATAAACGTACTCTT
Organism: Sphaeroforma arctica JP610; assembly: GCF_001186125.1. Classification (NCBI taxonomy): domain Eukaryota; class Ichthyosporea; order Ichthyophonida; genus Sphaeroforma; species Sphaeroforma arctica. The sequence continues at coordinate 62,437 of NW_014040051.1, forward strand.
AATAGTACGATGAACTTAAGTTTCCTAAAATGGTTTTTAACGGTTTTTATTAATTAAATACCTTTTCCATTTTACATATCAGATATTTGGACAAGGCCATTAAAAGGCCCCAGTAAAATACCAAACATAAGATTTGGTCTAGTTCTATTAATAGAACTATATTTACTTTCCAAATCTGTTCATATCTGAATACTTCGGTAGCGAGATGGCTCAACCAAACATAGGTTTCTAAGGACTATTAGCGTTGCTTAGTTTATCCTCCGTTCAGCCAACTAGATGTGCCAGTCTGATGAAGGCTAAGTCGGTAATTCTTGATAAGTGGCAAGATATTGGTTAATGCAATAACTATGGACATCCGGAGTATTTTTTCTTTTCTTTCTAAAGATAGGATTTTAGGAGTCTCTCGGATTCACCCCAACGAAACATACCATAGTTTCTAATAGAGCGACAACGAAACACTTAATAAAATCCCTTCGGCGGAAACAGTACTGATAGGATTATATATAGGCAATGTCTCAGCCTCACAATCCCTCAGAGTATTGCTGTTTTCACGAGGCATACCTAACTTTACTAAAAGACTCATTTTGTTTATTTATTTCGAATTTAACTTTACTTAGACTTAACCTAAGTGTTTAATTACTCTAAGGCGTTAATATCGCCTTGATATACCGAAACTTACACATTTTAAAGTTAGCAAAGGTATTAATTACTTAGACTATTTAAACGTAGAGGTAGATAACTACCACGAAATTTTTCTTAAGCACAGTCATTCCTTAGGAGAATAAGACTGAAGTCATAAGTTAAGATTATGACAAAGAAAGACAATACGCCTGTAAAGAAACGCAAGGCCGAACGTAAAAAGATGGAAAGAGAAGCTGCTAGCGCTGCAGCAACTATCGCTGCCGATGCGTTTAACCGCACCGTAGCCGAAGCACTTGTCTCCGACAATGATAGTCAGGACAATGCCTCGGATATGGATGTAGCCACTCCGATTAAGAAAACTACTCCTACAGATAGAGCCTGAGGGCCAACTATTGCCTCAACTTCGAAGCTTGCATTTACGAAGCCAAGAAGTGAGACAAGGGATACGTCTCAAGACGCCCCAACTAATTCTTCTGACGAAACTCAGAAAGAAGAGTCCCCAATTATAGGGGACAAAGACAAATCTCAGAAGGTACCTATACCGTAACCAGAAGAGGAGGCAAGCTCAAGTGGCAAACCCGAATCTACGTCCGAGACCACTGAACCAACGCGCATAAGTAAGTTAATTACTGAAAACACTGATCTTAAGAATCAGTTAGCCGCCCTTATGAAAGGCATGTCTGTTATCAGGAAAACATACACAGCACTTACGCGAGCATGTTCCTCCGGGCACCACTGAAGCCCTACAGAAGTGGACAGAACGTCGACTGGCAATTACGCCCGAAAAGCGTAAAGGCCTGAGCGCTACACATGCGGCAGACGGGCCAGATGTGCTCAGCGTATCTATACCTTACGAGGTACTACCACCAAAACTCCAGGCTAATTATTCGCCTGTTCTAACGCCCGGCCATGAGTCGCCCGTCCTTGAGGGTATTATAGACTCAGAGGCAGGTAAAAATACTCCGCCACCTTTACCCAACTGGGATGACAATCGTCGGAAACCAGTTAAGACTGGGTATGTCATCCAGACGCATGAATCACCCAAGATTATACTACCAACTACTATCCAAGGAACAGAGCACCGAAAGGCCTTGACCATGGACTTTACAAGGGGTAATAAACACTCCCGTAAACATGTTAACGATGTCGAATTTACGCTTCGATCGCACAGCATTACAACAGCCCGCAGAGGATTTCCACTCTGACGAGGTGACCGAACCTAATAAATCGGTCGACGATTACACCATTAAGATTGAAATTGCCCATGACAAACACCGTGCTGATGACGTATCATATTTTGCTTATATGATTGCGATCAAAGAAGCGCATCGATCAGCTACTTCAGGCCCAATGTGGGCAAGACCACCGGGATAACCAGAGGTACAAGGGACAGATCAGTCGACTTAAGTCGAACTGGGATGCCAACAGCAAGCAGGTGGTGTTTATAAACAACCATGACCTCGCTAAAACGGTCATGCTGGAGACGAATGATATCGCTCCCCAGCAATGGATTTCTGCTTTAATGCAGTCGTTTGACCCTTCAGGAACAAGTTACTTGATCCTGCAGCGACACCAGCATGAGCTAGACACTTGTCGTGACTGGCCAGCTGTGTGTTGGTTGGTTACGTCCTTATTAAGCAAGGACATGCGAAGTCCAGGACTGAGTTCAATCTTAACTGAACCAGTTGAGAATACTTCTATTCAGAGTTATATTCTGAAACTTGATGCTGACCTTAAACGTCCAGATATAACAAAGGACAAGGCGCAGCGATAATACGAGTTCCTGGTTATGCATGTTTTCTGTAAGAACAAAGGGAACAACGACCGTGAAAGTCTGTACACCAAGTTGCGACGTAAATACGCTACTGAGGTTCGAGACAAGGGACATGAAACAAAGTTTCATTTATCCCGACTTACGTGGTAACAGTTTTATGATACTGTATCCACTCTTTCCCCCGCACACCAAGTAACCTCGCAAGGGAAGGCGGTAAATAAAAAACCGCGCGAGTTCACTGACCAAGGCTACCTCTCACGCCAGACGTTAGATGATAAACCTCATCAGACGCGTCCTAACCAGACATGTGCTCGCGACTCCACTCAATCCACGCGACCCAATAAACGGGCACGCGCGGAGGCGAAGGACAAGGAACCTCCATTTAAGGAGATTAAGAAATGTGCCGACGCACAGTGCGGGTACGACATGTACCAACTGACCCCTAACGGTTATTGAAATGGCAGATATGCACCCACCTGTACACACTTTCTTATTAAGTGTGACAAATGTGAGAAGACCGATGGCTAACACGCCAAGTCTTGTGACAAAAAACCCGACATTAAGTTGAAGTGAAAGTACTACCAAGTACAATCGTTACAAAGAAAATACAACGACTCTTTAGACGAGCGTGTAATAATAACTGTATATTGCAATGGAAATAAAGTCCTTGCATTGATTGATCCTGGTTCAGAAATTTCATGTATATCCGACCGCTTTACATTAATGAAAGACATTGAAAGGCGAACTCAAACTACTCACCTAATCTTAGCAGATGACAACACTTCTAAGTGTGATACCATGGCCACAGATGTTAAAATCTCCTTGGCCGATGATAGAAATATCACGACCTAAGCTGTGATAGTTAAGATGTCACAGAAGTACGACTTAATAGTCGGAATGAGTGATTTACTCACTCTAGGTATAACAGTAACTGGTATACCAAATAACATAGATCCATTAAAGGATCAATCAGACGATAACTGTCTGAAACCATATAAGCCCCCGTCAGACACAGTCAAGGCATTAATACCTAACTTCATGGATCTGATTCTAATAAATGAGAAGATAAAGATCACAGATTGGGCAAAATTCCGTTTTAACGACGGATATATCAGCCTTGACTTAACCAAGGTAGACTTTACTAAGCTCGAATGCCCTTCAAGAAACTGTTTCTTGGAGACACGAAGCTGTAGTTAAAGAACAAGTTGAGAAATGGTTATCCGATGGGGTAATCGAAATCAACTACCAACAAACGCCAGTTAACTTAGCATTATTGGCAGTTGATCAACACAACTCTGACGAAACATTTAAGAAAGTCAGAGTATGTCTAGATATGAGTCCAATAAATATATATATATATATATATATATATATATATTCATTTATATATCTATATATATGAATATATATATATATATATGTATATATATATATATATATCTATATATAT
>NW_014040050.1:0-13234 GCF_001186125.1 Sphaeroforma arctica JP610
GAAGAACCTATGACCTGTAGCTATGGTGTTTAGAGAAACTGACATAATAGATTAAGCGTACTGTAGCGTGTATGTGTACCTTTTTATTTTCTCCTTTGTGGAAGAACGTATAATGAACAACTTTATCGGGTACATAGTTATTATGTACAGACATGTGAATAGTTTTGGCGGCGGGATATGCACGTAACAGTCTATATTATGAGTGTAATATATATATGTGCGTACGTGAACTGTTGCACTTTCTTAGATATTCTACATCATCAGATGTTGGGATACAATTCGGTAATAGTGGCTGGGTCCTAATTTTTTTTGCGCCTTGTTACATAATTATTGACTACGTCACTAATTACGTAACTCAGCACAAATTTATTTTGGAGCTACCACGATCACCGAACTGTCTTCTGTACTATTCCATTCTACTATGATATAGTATATAAGACTCGTATAATCCTCGATTACATTCATCTTATTATCCTTCACTTTATTATTTGGTCGAAGTGAAGGTCATTCCAAAACATATACTTATTCATCTACCTCTAGAATGAACGAAGACGCTAACGTCGTTATCGCCCAACGACTCCTAGGACAACTTCAAGTACAAGAAGAATCCGATCGTACAGGCTACTCAGTTCCAACCGACGGCCCTTCGGGGCTATACCTCATAAAGACCCCACTCGGTAGGACATCAAATCTAGAATTCGCCACCGTCCTACAAGACAACGTGCGCCCCGCCGAAGCCAATGTATCGACCGGGGAGTCCAAGAATCTGGTAAATACTGATTTCATCGAGGAAGGTTCATTTCCAAAGGGTCTTCGCTCACGACCCTGCTCGCTGAATTCCTGGTATGATACGCAGAAGGATGCAGTTCAGGACGAGCTTTTGCGGCTAAAGAATTGGTACAATTTCTGCCTATTCACATTGAAACAAATCTAATGTGACACCGTCAATGTGACAGTTTCGGGACCGAACAGGGCAGCTCTGGTGTTTTTTGGCCTTGCCTATGGGAGCAACATTCAGCCCTAGATACTTTCATCTTCTAATGAACACCGTGCGAATGATATGCAGATCGAAAGGCATCCGGATAATTCTATACGTGGACGACTTGCTGCTGTTAGCAAGTCTATATATAATCTACCAGGATCAGGCATTCATCAACAATCTCAAACCGCGAGTGGGGATTGGATTTAAAGGATTGCAAGGGACAGTGGAAGATGGCCGTACGAATTTTAGAGCACCTAAGAGTTATCATCGATCTAGTCAGAAATCAGATTCGGATGACGAACATCTTTGGAGCGAAAATAGCTCAACTGACGACAACAATTTGCGGAATATCATTCAAAAATCAACGCAAAATTATACTGAAACTATGGCAATCGTATATGGGATCAATACAATGGGCAGCATTTGCAGTACCCAACATATGTACGTATTTGGCCGAAGTACAGCACAGCGTAAAACTGACATATCCCAGGGTACGACTATCAGGGGTTTACAATGGGCAGCATTTGCAGTACCCAACATATGTACGTATTTGGCCGAAGTACAGCACAGCGTAAAACTGACATATCCCAGGGTACGACTATCAGGGGCGACTTTCAATAACGTAGGTCACCTCAACAAGCACTTTAGCACATTCCAGAGCAGAACGATTTCGTTGGCGGATCCAGATCGAGAGTTGACTGGAGATGCCTACAAAATAAGATACGGAGCAACTCTGTACATCAAGAACATGGGAACCCGTTCCTTTGCGGGGACATGGAACAAGGGAGAGACCCTCTGGCCCATCTGAGTACTAGAGCTGCGAACAATAGTACTAGCGTTTATTTATTTTTCACTCCCGAGGGCACATTACTCCGAGCGACTCCCTGTTGGTGATGACGGACTCTTCTACGGCCATACACAGTCTGAGAAAGAGACGCAGTCCCTCCAAACTTATGAACTCGCAACTCAGGCATCTCGCAGCTGTGTGTCAAAACATTCAGATTCATTGGCCGGTAGCTCTGGCATATTACCAGAGAAGCTGAATTTAGCCGCAGACGAGTTGAGCCGCTGGGGCAACCTAGCATTGTTTACCTGGACAGTGATATCACGAGATATCCTGGAGCTGTATCAAAATTGGGGTGTATTTCTAACGAGCAACGAATATTTATTTATTTTCCCGAGCAGTTACTACCACAATTTAGCACATCATCGAGCAATCAGGGAACTACACGCCTTTCACAGACGATGGGATCATAGCCTGCACGGGCTTACGCCTCGTGAAGTTCTACTGGGGGAAGTGATCAGCAAGCTCGATTGTCAATTGACGGCAGCAATAATTATTGTTTGTTGTGGGGAAATCTGATGCGACATAGAAGACACATAACGATCTTACCTCCAGGATTGGTTCATTATACAGTAGCGATCGCAGAAGTACTGAAGATGTCGTGGCCGCTGTGGCCGTTCGCAACAGTGTACTACGACCCATGTCGATGAAAGCCTACATAGCGTCATTCAGTGGAGAAAATTATTCGACGATGCAATCACGCCTAAATACGGGTGGTTTGTCAAGCGGAACAATTCGCAACTATGACAGATCAATAGAGTTTTACCATGATTTTTGTACATTGCAAGGCAAACCAGTAACAACGCCTTGCGCAACTAAGGGGGGGGGGCTGTTGCAGTTCGCGGTGTATTTTTACGATGAAGAAGTGGCGCTTAACGACTGGAAGGTGACCAGGTCCGCATTCCGGAAGTGGTGCGAATTAATTGAAAAGCGCTTGGGCACACATCACACGGAGTTACACAGTCGAATGGCGCTCGCATCATACGGCAGTAATTAATCAACCCAAAGTCCTATCCGAATGGGTCATGTTGTTTTACGGCAACTCGCTGGTTCCTGCAGAACGCGCGGCTGTTTATTCGTGGCTCTTTCTCTTTGGACATCGGTAAAATACCATGCTAGCAGAACAGGACCATCACTTGCAATTCAACAGTAAGTTCTTGGGAGTAAGTTTCAATGTCGTGAAACAGAAGAGGGGCCACACCTCCGGGGGCAACAATTCGCCTACTCACGTGGTGGACACGGAAATATTCAAGTTTCTTTCCAAAAATCTTCGCGGTGGACTTCGTGACGTCATTCCTGATTTTCGAAGAAGAAAGAAAAGGGTGATACCACAGCCATCAGACTAGTACGAGCAGATTTCCTACGGGCCGGTCTACATGAGGACCTACTACCGTACATTCCATGGCACGCTTTTCGCAGGGATTTTGCTCAGACTTGTTTCAGTCTGGGGAGTACCGGACGCCACTATTGCAAACATCATGTGCGTAAAGTGGGATCAGCTAGTCATTATCGATCAGTAGCCATATTGACTCCGTCCACCACGATCACCGAAATGTCTTCTGTACTATTACATTCTACTATGGTATAATATATAGGACTCATGTAGTCCTCGATTACGTTCATCTTACTATCATTCACTTGCACACCCACCCACCCTATCAAGTAAACTGCGTCTATTCGCATAATGCTACTAATCATCTTTAGATATTTGTTCAGCTTATTGAAATGATCTTGAAATATACCGATAAAAACAACATTTAGGTAGTGCAAGTATATGACAGAGAGAACCCGCCTGACTATATAGTATAATGCGTGAAATAGCATTCTAAATCAATAACAATGGTTGATCATTAGGATGTCCAAAAGTTGCGCACATCAATGACTACAGTCACTCTCTATTTAGACATATCATCAACTCTCTCTAGTATGTGTGATATGCCAGAACTGAAGTTCACGCTTACATACATGTATTTATGGCATTCCCATATGTAATGGTAGTATATATACGATAGCTAGCTATGTAAAAGATACCGCATTTATATTCGCTACACGTGATAATACTTTATGAAGATATGTATTTAAATATTTGTATATGTACAATTTAAAAATATGTACAATTTAAAACAATCAATATGCCAGATAGGCATCATGTGGTATATGTACTTGTCTATAAATGCTCGATAACTCTTACTACACTCGTTTGACGGATGAGCCTTTTCGTTTATTGTGTAAAGAACGAAATGCAGTCTCTCATCATCCGATGTTTCAAAGACAGTTTATATGTGAATGCCCGTACAATCACATTATATCAAAGGATACCATACAGTGTAATTTGAAATACAATACAATTTTATTTGAGTCTTCCCGCTGTTGCCACAGGTCTTTGCTGAACATAGGAAAATCGATGCGGAGTACATATTGCGTATGCGAGTCAAGGACTACGCGTTCCAGGAACGGATTTGGATCACGATGTGGAATGTGCAGTTATGTATTATCGAAGGAGAGACGGGGTTTGGTGTGCATTGGTTCAATGCTTGCCGCGGAAGCTGCCCGCGGCCCGGCACCTTTTTACCGCTCACAAACTTAGCACGCTTATATGGCAAAATGTAAAGTAAGTATACCTTCAAATATATTATCATATAAGTAGTATACATATAAACGCGCATATGGATATGTTTATATATAAACTATCATCACATATTTATGGCCCATTGGAATAAGTCGCAGGTTTATAAATTATCCCAGCACCTTCTTTCTTCTTTGAGGGCCATGAGCAAGGATGCTTGACTCGTAAATTGTCAATATTATTTATGAAACAAACAATATTGATAATATTCTCATCAGATTCCCGAATTATTTATCATTAACTGATTGCAAGAAGTTATTATAGAAGTGTTCATATTTGAGATTGCGAAAGTCAAAACATATCGATATATACAATTTCAATATAAATCAACCCGGAACAAATTCGAGAATTCAGGGGGATGAAAAAATCATTCGAGAGATAACTTAATGTTGGCGGTGCCGAAAGTATAGAGGTATATATGTCGTAATACCACATAGTTTATAGTTGTCTAGAGTTCTGCATGTTATTGACTCCTTTTTTTGTTACATTCCTATAGTTTCAGTCGAACTGAACCGTCACAGTGCCACTACTGATATTGAATACCTGCCTAGTTTTCAAGCTACAATGTAACATCATAAATAGGAATTTAAAAGCAGAGTATGATGGATAATAGGATTTTTAAAGTCACTAACCAAACTTCTCCATTGTATATTTTGATTAATATCAACTTTTTGTAATTTCTTGTTCTTTCAAGATCTTACTAACCTTGTTTAAAAATGCATATTCGAATGCAGAATGGTACTTGTTTTTTGTTGTTGTTGGTTGTTTGTTAGTTACCCCCCAAAGGGATACGATGATTAAGAACATGTCGTTGCTTGTATTGAATTTGTAATTAGACAAAAACCTATGCATTTTTAAACAAATAAGTAAAGCGCATCACATTAGAGCACTTGGCTCCCGTATATATATTTCAGTGCCACATTGGAAACGCATGATGTGCTTGTACACGCAAATCTGCTAGATGGTCATCGATCGAAACCAACCCAAATTTAAGACCTTATTAAGCATGGCTTACTGTATGTATAAGGCACATGTTGTGATGATTGTAATAAAGGCAGGCGATGTCAGTGCACTTATTGAGGCATGTATACAGTCGCTAGTCATAATTTGAAAAGATGACGTCCAATATGCAACAACACATCCATGAGTCCAACAGCAGACAATGGGGCGACTGTAGTAATTGAACAGCGATGAGAGTGGTAGAATATTGTGGGTTCTATCGTAGATAGACATAACAGAGGTTGTAAAGTGTGGGTTTATGACATCTGTTACTGATATATGGGATGCGTTTAGTTGATCTAGTGATACTAAACGGAATCTGCCTTCAAATAACTTGCGAACCAAATCAAGTAGGCTGTATCACAACGGTAAAGAGTGCTGCCAGTGAAGCACTTGGGCTGTCGTATATATTGCATCCTTCAAATCTCACTCTGCTGCTAAACGAGGCTGCTTGTGGCATTATAGAGCCAATGAGCAGTGATGCGCAACAAACAACAGCACATCAGTATACGAGAGGTCGAATAAGTACGTAGCAAAAACTACTACAAATGTATATAATACATCACCCAAAGAAAGTATACAGAAGCACGTATCTCGCGCTATAACTATATCAGATCTGTCTGCAAAGACAGGGAAAGAAATGAGGGCACTTAAACTCTCAACGCTGTTGGATAAACGTTTACAATAATCGTACAGCGATATCGCTAGGGTTTTAAGCGGCATGCCAATAATAACACCAAAGTATAGCAGGTCACGTTTACACTGCTATATCATTCATATTGTCTGATTATATTGTAGGAATATTATCATTGAGACAGGCTGTAAAACTGTCAGTGAAAGAAGGCGTGACATTGCCGCCACCCACACGCAAGTTGCCCAGTCAAATGTTATATAAACGGTATTTAGCAACACAAACACACGAAGATCGCTAATCCAGAGGGAGTTTCTACACAAACAAAGACGAGAAGTCGCTTACTGCCCTAGTGCACGGTGCGGTTGCATTGATACATGCAATCATAACCGATTCTTGTGTAGACGCCATTGAGAACCGTCGATTGACAACACATCTACAACTGATGAAACCCTTTCTGGAATAACAGTTGGGTATACATCGATTCAACCCACGAACGCACAAATATAACTTTGGAGAGAGAAGAGTAACAGCTGTGATTTTGTTAAATATATCTACATGCAACTTTCCATTATATAGTACTATTTTGCCACACGAAGCCACCCAACTTTAAAGAAGATTGGTTGTTCTAGATATTTGGTTGAAAAACTGTGTATATATAACGAACATAGTGCTAGAGTGAATAATCAATAGAAATTATTTAACGATATTCTAACAGGAACGGATAATAGATGTGTAGATAATAATGAGAGTTCAAAGTCATCTTCAACAACGGATGGGAATATGAAATAGAAAACTACATCATCGCGAGAAAATCACAGATATATTTATAAAAACGCTTTTTTAGATTGAATTGTATCATGACGCATTACTTTTTGTAGAGAGAGTGGATCGAAATTGATCGCTCTGGCTATACAGTGAATAGGTGTGGTGCAGTGTGATGTACTGTGTGCAAAAGTTGGATATCAGAGTCGAGTGAAATCAATATGGATGCACTGTGACAGGGTTGGTTGAAACATACCCACAGCAGCTAAAGACGGAAGAACCTGCATTCGGGACCTCTATACTATCTTCTGACAATACTAGAGGTTATTAATGTAAGAAGTTGCGATATTGCTACCCTTGTTGAATCTGAACATAGCTATACAAACTACGAAATATACACACACAGAAACACAAGACGGGAAGGGGCTATTTGATGATCATTTTATGTATTTAGGAAATTTATTCAGTACATCTCATCGTATCACGACCCAAGAAAGTAGCAACGCCTTAACGGGTGAGTGCTGCGCTATCTTGGAACAATGGATAATAGAACTCAGTTATTCAGTTAACTAGAATAGATTAATAAAAAAATACAGACACCATTTCAAACGCAGATGCTATCATTAGTTCCGCAATGTATAAATTAGTCTGGTCGCGTCAATAATATATATTACGCATATGTGAAGTGCAACCTGGAAGGGGGCAGATATACTTGATCCAGGAATGGCAATACGGTATGAACATACATATACTCAAATATCGGTGATGGGGTAACAGTCAACATAGACTGGTCGAAACGTAAAGTATTTGTAGTTGCAAACACTGAATGAACAACTCGGACGCTAAAGAAGGTTAGTGAGACCGATGGCAATGTAGCCGATGACAATGCGACAACGAAGCTGACGACAATGAGACCAAGGGATCGACTGGCGAATCAGGGCCCATAAAAAACTATATCATTGACGGATTTTATGATATATAAGGTGGGAGGAAAGATGATAACATAACAGACAGGCTGTTGTCAATGATTTTTATCCTCGCCAGTGAAGAGTTACAGATAATGGCTTAGACGAACATAACACCCACAGCCCCAGCAATGGGAGCAACGGGTATTGCAAATACAATCCCCGTGAAGGCATCAAAGATTGACAAGAGAATGGGGCAACACACCGAACATCGCAAGAAACGAGGCGTACAAATATTGTTGTAACGAGTGATAGCCGTGCCAGCGGGTTGATATATAGCCCCGAAGATACTATACGTGATGGAGAAGTTTCGTTTCCGAAACTAGTATTAGCTAAAACTGTACAAACCATGCGACAGAACGTGGATGATGAGCAAGACGTCGACCAAATGGCAAACAGTACGGTACCACATTTTTATTGAGGTATGATTAGGTTATTTGTGTATATTTTGAGCGAGGTGAAGCGGAATATTCTAATATGCAACCTGGTGATTTACTGGATCAGTTGCGTTTATATCATTTTGGCTGATGTCCACTCCCATATGAGAATGAAATGAGAGTGCTCGTGTCTACTATGATGACAGACAAGAAAGTGGTAACTATCAAGCGTAAGGCAGAGGAAAATAAAGCTGCAGAATACAACAAACGCGTATCTGCAGCCACAAAACGTGGTGAAGATACCTCGTTGGTTACTAAAGAGCCAGGTTCTAGAGGGCATGCACCAGTTATTAAGCACCCGTTAAAATATACCGTATACCACCGAAGTAGTGAGCTCTAAATATGTTATACATAGGTCTACAGCAAACGCATGGATAGGATGTGATGTATCCTGTCGATTTTACAACTGAAACGCTTATAAAAAAGCGAGTGTCATACTAGAAAACTCAACTAAGAAAAGAGAAAGTATTCCATCATGTAAAAGACTACAATATATAACAATAAGGATGTAGGACGCAGTAACAACATCTGATATACACAATTCAATCACAACAGTGATCTGATGTATTATATTGTGCACCATTGTGTCTTGTGCTTTATGTTTGTAATACATAGTATGTAATACTTAGTACAACGTTGATTTTTTTAATATACCAACTAAACAACCACAGAAGCATGACTTAGAATAGTAACGACCAAATGTACATCCCCATACAACACATGTGTACACACGTGCTTCTGATTCAATCGATGACCATAGGTTATGTGACTACTGTGCAAAGTGTATGATGTCTAGAGAGTCGTATATGTTATTATAAGGTGTCACATGATCGTAACTGTGAATAAAACACCCACATAACGTTTTCACAGGTCATGATACCGGGGGTTAAACCCGTGGTGATATGACTATGGCGTCTTTTCTGAATGTTTACGAAATACCTGATTTAATAATATAGCCCGGATTTAGGTAAATTGGATGTCTTCTTAATTCTGGGGTCAATTTGATCATCTTGATAAATGGATGCGGTTAAAATCAAGACAATGCAAGTAATACATCAGTAAAATCACACTGCGTTCCGGGAGGGGTGGGGTTTTTGAAATACAAGAAATGCTAGTAAATAATTGAAATGACATTGCGTTTATTAACAGAATTTTCTAAGCTTCATAATACTAACCGGAATTGGTCTAGTGGTATGATTGACCCTTAGGGTGGGTCAGGCCCCACGTTCGATTCGTGGATTCCGCCTAATTTTAGCTTCTTGACTATAATATAATTTAAAGCTGGAAAGATTGTTTATGGGGTTCGTCACGCGTTTACATAATAATGAACTGAAGTATCAAGAGCTTCACATTGTAGATAAATTTCTCGATCTTCAACTTGCTTAATATATTTATCTAATATGATTGAAGGAAGGTATAATCGTGGCATTTTCTAAACCGGCTACAGCATGTTGGTACATGGTTCGATCCGGTTGAAGCCGATATTTGAAGTGGATAATAAACGTTATGTTTATCACTCAGACTGAATAAAGATTGTGGCAGAGTGACTGATCAAGGAGTATGAGGCACTGTTGTCGAGTCCGAGTAAAATATCTCTTCCATAAATGTGAGTAGTGCGTAGCAAATAATGATGTATGAATTACTGCTGTTCTTCATGCAGCAGGTTGGGAAGATTTTGTTCACATGAGATTGGAAAGGGTTAGCTGAAGTAAATTATTTTGCGGAATTGTCTTTTTTCGGTAGTTGACACGGTATTATGTATTTAGCAAGTGATATTCGGATGGAAGAAATATGATCTTCATCCTGTATTGTATTATTCTAAAATAAAACAGGAATATTATAATAATATTATTAAATTCGAACTATATCCGATGAAGCTAACCGGTGCAGCGCTTCACTAGTAATGAAGAGATACCCAGTTCGACTCTGGGCATTGGCTTTTACAGATTTTATTTTCTGTTTCTGGATGGTCATATTAATATAGTAAAATGATGACTTATAATAAAATAGACTAATAAAATCAGAACGGGTATGTTCGAAAAGTATCCGAAGAGTACCTATACTAAAGTTGTAGCGAAGCCTGAAATGTTACCTGAATTCTCAGCTTCGAGGTGAAAATGTTGCTACGAAGGGGATTGAACCCTTGGCCTCAAGATTAACAGTCTTGCGCTACTACCAACTGAGCCACGCGGCAGTTGGTTGCTTGTAAAGAAAACATAATATAGAGGCATATGAAAATCAAGGTACTATCTATCTCGTATAGCAGCTGTTCAATATTCAATCCAGTCCGCACATGTTTATTTATATATAGTTATACAATGAAAACATAATGTTTTAATAACTCTAAAAGTGCTGGACAAGTCTTCTGGGGTTGTTTTAGAAAAAAATCCGAACACAAGACCCAGTCCTGCAATCCGGTCAAAAAAAAAAACCAAAATGAGACCCCCGGCCGAATATATAAGGACTACAAGGATCAGTGTGAGACATCACTTCTCAGATACAACCCCCAGAAGCCCCAGAAAGAAGAAACAAAAACTACACGATGTCGGTTCCAGCGGAAAAAAAACTACTACTAACGCGACAACAACTGATACTAATAACTTTGGGAAACGTTCTTGGACATCTGAAGATTCAACTGAAGAACCAACGACTAAGCGATTGAACGACGGTACTATAGGCGAACAGTCCGAATTCGCCGCTATCCTAGAAGCTATGGCTCTGAAACACGAACAACAATTTCAAATTCTAATCGAGCAAGGAAAACTGAGAGATCAATAACAAACTGATCGAGATAAACTACGGGAGCAAGAACAAGCTGATCGAGATAGACTACGAGAACAGGAACAAGCGGAATGAGACGAAGCACACGCCTCGGAATTAAAGGCATTGAAACGAAGAAAATCAAGACTATGGAAGATACCGAATCAACTCTACGCTCTCTTCTGACGATTTTACCAGACCCGATAAAGGAAAAGCTGAAACAAGGAAAAGTAGTGGTCACCGCTGAACCTTCCATTCCGATCAGACACTTCAGGCGTCGGACTGAAAAACTTCGCACCGAACTTGATCGGCCAGGCCGTGGTCGACCACACGAAGTCAATTTTCAAGTTTACCTTCCGCCCCTCAACCCTGCAAACAGCCAGCAGCGCCCAAAGGCAATTTCTGGATTTTCACTGCCCGATAGACAAAGTCTTGCACTACTGCTCAAGAAAGCTGTACGCCGCACACGTATTGCAGAAGGCAGAGCAAGTTCAAAGCGCACACGTAAACCTCTCACACCTTCACTCATTCTCAAACACATTCAACCTTATGTTGTCAGTAGACCTCGCAATCTAGAACTACAACGACTTTTCACGATGATTTTAATAGGCGTATTTGGCCTGATGCGGTCAGGTGAACTCACTGTTCACGATAATCTGGCATACTACTCTCCTCACACTCATGTAGTTGTAAAGGCGTTATTCTTCATGCAACATACGCCGAAATAACTCTCCCGGTGTCAAAAACAAGCCAAGAACACGCCACCGTGATCACAATACCTCACCTCCCTCGCCTTTGGCTCATATCTGCCCATACAGAGCCCTCGTACAATGGCTATAGGTTACTACACACGAAAAAAAGTAGCAGCCACCTTTTTTCAATTGACAACAAACCCTATACAAAATCTACTTTCAAAGAACAATTTTTTAGGACCCTAAAAATATGTGGACTAAAAGCACCTGATTTTTCTGGTCATTCATTCCGAATCGGGGGACTCACAGCTCTGCGTGAAGCCGGAATTGACGAAAGCGAAGCTATGATCCTGCGCCGCTTGTCCTCAACAGTTAACCGAATATACTGGCAGAGGACTAATGCCTCACACCTACGGGTCGCAAAAACCCTCAACAAATACATCATCGACAACGGCTTACCATCAAATTCGCACCCTACGTTTGAGCTGTCGCTTCAGGCCCTCCAGACACTGACAAGAGGGACTCCGGACCCGAATTGCTGATTATGGCGGGAGACTCACGTCACCACTGGTACTGTTCGTCTCGCGCGTTCTCGCTGTATGGCCCGAAGGCACAGGCGAACCAAAGGAGGACGATACTTTTCATCAAAATCACGGACGTCGGACTTTTATAATATGTAGTTCGTTTTTTACGAACCAAAATGGTTTTCTATGAATAAATTGTTTTCATCTAGGGTTCATGTCTCTTAAGGTATAAATTTATGCGTTAACATGTCGGTAAAATTTTCATTTCGTATCTCGATATCAGTTGATCCACCCAGATATATTCCTTGAAACAACTAATTGGTAAAAAAAAATCACCACTGGTACAAGTGCTACTTCTAAGTGATAAAATATGAATAACTCCCATATATTCGAATACATATCATTTATAAGTATTGAACCTTGCCAGTGTGGAGTTAAATACTTACATGGACATAAAGACACATGTATCGGTGTAAGCCTACTCATATACTCCGGTTCTGAATATACATTACTCAATTAATGTCGCGTCGAAACTTTCTTGCCAGTGTGTAGTTACATATTTACATGGACATAAAGACACATGTATCGGTGTATGCCTACTCATATACTCCGGTTCTAAATATACAATACTCAAATAATGTCGCGTCGAAACTTTAATCAGGTTGATTTGATTATAATCCGTGAAAACATACCACTGCTCACTTTTTGGAAGTCAGCATGTTGGACGAAAGACGATCCATGCTCTCTTTAATTAGATTATGTAAATTTTGGCTTATTTTAGCATTCTGAACGAGGCAACAAACAAAGAGACTAGGAAGAACTTCTCAGCCTTCACATGTGAAGACGTGTTACATGAATCCACGATAATTTGCAATATAGAAGATCCCAGAATCTCACATGAAAATCTAAACTGTAGTCTAATGTAACAGTGTAGTTGTAAGGTCGAAATATACGGTGAACATTGAGAAATACATCTACCACACCAAATATAGTATGAGGAAGATCCAGT